>NC_084657.1:612500-820000 GCF_019802595.1 Syngnathoides biaculeatus
CCGAAAGGGGCTGGTGTCGCTAGGCCGGGGGTCGAAGGTGAGCGCGGCGGCGGTGCCGAGGTGGAGCTCGTCGTTGTTTGGAAATAGGAACGAGATGAGCAGACCTTCGGATCGTTCTGCTGCAGCCACCCATCGTGTTCCGTCCGCTCTTGCGACTCTTCCCTCTCGCCTCTCGGGTCTTCCTGGTCGTTTTGCGTATCCCGCCGCTCACACTTTTCCCGTCCTCCGCGATGGTACGGGCCCGATTGCCGTCAGCCCGCCGTTCGGAATTTCGATGTGGTCCTAGCGGATGCGAATTCCCGGCTCCTGGTGCTCCCGCTCCCGCCCGCGGATCCCGCCTGAGCTCACCTGTCCGTCGGCAGATCAAAGAAGTCAAAGAACGGAACTGTTCTTTTCGGACCTACTTTTGGTTCTGTTTTGCCATTACGCTCCCTTGCTGATAGGAAAGCCTGAGATTCGAATTGCCAAATTCCCTCCTGACTACTTGACGCGGTGATTTTTTTATTTTTTATTTTTTGCAAATGAATGAAGAGCAACACGGCGAGCGCGGGTCGGACTCCTCGCGAAGTCCTTCGAGTCTTTCTTGCGCACCGGACGTCTCGGTATCAGTAGATTGTTGTCGTGGATGCAAATAATCGCCGAGATGTAAAAGCTACCTACTATATTGCGTAATATTTGTAAATGCAGTTCCTTTCTCAACATATATATATATTTTTTTTTTGGTTCAATTTTATAGCAATATGCTCCCAGTGTGGGGGCGAGACGTAACCCGCGTTGACTCGCAGCCTATAAACGGAACATATCTCAAGACTTGAATGGGTCCCATTTACTGTGTCATCCTCTGCGTGTCACAAATACCGTCGAGATCATCACGTGGGAATTTTACAGAACTCCACTACGATAGTGTACAGAGTTTTTTTGGTTGTTTTTTGTTTCCGGGCCGAACGTGCGCTGCGTTTGGGGGGGGGACACGCCAAACCCCCAAAAAACACAAAGTTGATGATCGTCGGCGACCGACCGGCAGGACCGCGAGTGTCGATCGCCTCAAAACGGGCAAAAAAAAAAAAAATATGCTGGAACAATCTGCACAAACGCTTGGGAGAAATCAAACCCTAATGTACTGTAAATACATCTGTACAAAAAGAAATGTAGCAATGATTTCCATTTTCATACTTGTAATCGAGACATATTATGTAGCATAAAGTGTAAAAAGTGGGACTTGTTTTTCTAGGAGTATTTTATCCGCTGTCGCCAGTGCTCGCATTACTCGGAGTTGTCGTAATAAACGCTAAACGCCCCCGAAATGAAGAAGGCCCACTCCGACGGTTTCTTTATGCAAGATTCCCTTTAAGACCACTTTCATTTTTCCATTTGATTTCATTTTTGCTTTCCCGGTGGACACGTTTCAACATCTTGTCGCCTCCTTGCTGCTATCTCAAATTTCTCATCTTGTCCCCTCAAATACAGAAGAACGCGCTTACCACGTTGGGTTATTTTTATTCATTTATTTTAATATCGGAAAGCCACGTAAACCGCATTGATGTAAAAGTATAAAAGCGTTTGAATGTCTCTTGATGGTTGTTGTTGTCGATGATCGTTAGCACCGAAATGCGAACCCCGTGAGGAGACGACCTGCCCGAGTGTCGGAGAGTCGCTGCTTGGCCTTTTGTTTTTCTTTCGCCTGCGCATGTCGATATTTTTATTTTCTTTATTATTTATTTATTTATTTATTTATTTTTTTTGGGGGGGGGGGACACAATTGGCGTCCATTTTGAACCCAGCGCAAGCAAGCCAGGTTGAAGGGAATGTGCACAGGTGCGACGCATGCAGAGCACAAAAGATCTTCGACATTGCGCCCGATGTTATTCGTCACGGCAACAAATGGCGTTTGCGTCAAAGTCGTTTACAGAAGCGTTTTTTTTTTTTTTTTTTCTTTTTGCTTTTTTTTTGGGGTGCGTGTGTCTACTAAACGGTGGCCGTTATAAGAGTGCCATACTATATTGATCTGCTAAGATATGGCGTTCCTTGGAAATCACTGTAGTGCTATATTTGCATTGATATTGTCATTCAAATAAATTTTAGATAATGAACTTTACACAGCAAACTGGAAGTTGTTTTTTTTTCTTTCTCTCTCTCTCTCTCTCTCCCCATCTTTTGCCACCTTTGCGCGGTGGGCGGCCATTGTTTTTCCCCGCAGCGGCCAAATCTTCCAAGTGAGGGCACAATGTGCACTCTTCGTGTTGCGGGAGGGGGGTCCCAACACTTTGTTTCCTGCAGCATGCTGAGGTGAAAGGTCATCCAATCCCACAGGTTCAGCTGCTCCTCCTCCCCAACAGCCGCCGTGACGAGGAATACATATTTTCACCGACCAAACTGGCCCGCGCGTAAGAACGCGGCACCAGGCGGCCCGGCCGGGTACTGCGCGGCGCGGCGCCGCCATCAAGGATGAGAAGCGCACGAGCCAAGCGAGGCTGACGCTTGAAAGGATCCGGATGATGTGAAGGCGTGTTTTCAAAAACCAACGCCGTCTCCGTTCGTAGCGGAATGCGGAGGAAATTCAGCTCGTATGTCGAGGCAGCGCCAAAGCCTCGCGGCCGGCCCACCAATTTGCTCTCACGTGGCAGGCCGGTTGAGGTTGAGGATTTGGGAAGGGGGGGGGGGGGCAGACGATCGGCTGCGGCCGCAACAGCGCGGGGCGGGCGGCTCGGCGGGAGCGGATGGAGGCTGCGCGGGAGGGCGGGGGCGCGCTTTACCGCAGTATCGCTCGCTCTCTGCAGCACTCATCAAAACTCTGCGGCATGAAGACGAGAGCTGGGGGGGGAGGGCACTCACTCGGACCGGGCTACCTCTTACTTTGAGTGTCCCCTTTTCCACCCTTAGACGGGCTTCCGATCCCTTCGATCCTCTTTGAGCTCGCCCCTCATCGGCCAATTGGATCGCAGTCTCATCAGGGCGCATTTCTTACAGTTCTTGTCTGTCCTTGTCGTACTTAGGGAGTCTGATCCCTCGCGCGTGGGAAAATGGCAAAGGACGGCGAAAAGGGCGAGTGGAAGGAGTACATCTGGAACCCGAGGACCAGGGAGTTTCTGGGCAGGACGGCCAGCAGCTGGGGTGAGTCTCGGCGCCGTCCAGCCGTTCTTCACCTCGCTCGTATCGCCAGACGCGGCCGCGGGCCCGAGGCTTCGACGGCGCGCGCCGCTTCCGTTGCGCAATGCGCCGAGCGCGTAACAATCCGGGTGCTGAATACTCGACGACGACGAGAGCGGGAATTGGCCGCGGGTTCCGGGCTCGGTTGAACCAAACCGCGCTCGCGTGTCGGCACGACGTCATCGCTTAGCGTGCTCCCGGCGAACTCGATGAAAAGAAAAGGCACCGCGCCGCATACGGAGTCGGCTAAAACCGACGGCCGAACCCGCTGTGAGGGATTTCGACCTGATCTAACGGCTGCGCTGGCATCACTCGAGGACTTGTTTTTGTTTACTCATTACCAACAAAAGTTCATTGTGGCTGAATCAGAAAAGGTCTTTCCATATCACGAAATGGGAATCCGAGGCATTCTCGGATTGATGGTGGACTCGTTGACGTCCGCTTAGTTTACAATCTTCCGACGCCGTGCCAGTTAATCCAGATCAGTGCGTCCCCGGCGCTCGGAGGTCTGGCGGCCTTTTTAAGCCGTCCTCGCTTAAGGCCGCCTAATTGGGCTATTTTTGGATTTGGCTACCACGAAGGAGCGAGCACACCTCCAATCAGCCCGTTCGGCGTTTTCCCAATCCAACGCTTCCCGTTCAGAGATTTCCCGAAACTCCGCCAGGGATCGACGCCTCATTGCAGACGTTGCCGCAGGATACCCGAGAGGTGACTTTGGGTTTTGTCGCGGCTCCTCCCACAGAAGCCCGAAGACACGTGCGAGACCGCAAAAATGAAGACGCGGCGCTTTCGAAAGAAATCATGAATAGCGTCTCAAAGCCGTCTCGGGGCTTTCGTCGGCCAAGTCGTAGGGCGCCATTTGTCGTATTCGCCAGGTTCCTCTTTTCGAGAGCAGCATGCTCCACGGAGCGTCTGTTTTTTTTTTTTTTTTTTTTTTTGGGTTAGCTCAGACTCCACCCGAACCCGATGACCCACCACCACCACCACCGCTTGTGCGCCGCAGGTGGCGGTAATTCTGTGGACCAGCGCGCTCAAAAGAGGGAGGTCTGTGGGACCGCGGGTGGCGACATCCTCGGCCACCAATGGAGTTGGCCCCTGTCGTTTCCTCTAAACGATCTCCACACTTTGGAGCGCCAAGTGACTTTTGCCGTCGATGCTGTCCTTTCTCTGCCGGCAGGTCTCATCCTTCTCTTCTATTTGGTTTTCTACATCTTCCTGGCCGGCCTGTTTGCGCTCACCATGTACGTCATGCTGCAAACTTTGGATGACCACAAGCCGACCTGGCAAGACCGGCTCACCACGCCAGGTGCGGTTTAAGGGCCGCCGAGCGCGGTTTGTGGCGCTCGCGGCCGAGTGATTGCTCTTGCTTTTCTTCTGGCCCTCGCAGGGATGGTGATTCGACCCAAATCCGACGAGACTTTTGAGATTATTTATAATGTCCAGAAAACCGAGAGCTGGGACATGTACGCTCAGGCCCTGGACAAGTTCCTGGAACGTACGTTTGCGGACCATCCCTAGATGGACACGTTTCCTTTATTGTTTGCTTGCGAAACGCCATCAAAGTTGCGCGGTGGATTTTGTTCGTCCGCAGCTTACAACAGCACCGTCCAAGCCCAGAAAAACGACGAATGCACCCCGGACCGGTACTTCCTCCAGGAGGACAGCGGCGACGTGAAGAACAACCCCAAGCGCTCCTGTCAGTTCAGTCGCAGCCTTCTGCAGGACTGCTCGGGACTCACCGACCGTTACTACGGATACCAGGACGGCAAGCCGTGCATCATAATCAAGATGAATCGGGTATGTTGAGGGGGTGGGGGGGGGGGAGATGCTGTTGCTAGGAGATGTGGAGTGTGCCTGTTGATTTGTATTCGTTTCTTCGCAGGTGATCGGCTTGCTGCCAGGAAAGGACGGACAGGCGCCGTTCATCACTTGCGGCGCAAAGGTAAGCGAGGACGGCCCGGAATCGTCCCAGCTAAAAGAAAAACAAAACAAAAAAGGAAAGAAAACTCGCCTTGATTTTCTTTTTCTGGTTGGCGTGCAGCGGTACAAAGTTGGCAAAAATGAATGGGTAAGAATGTTTTAGCCCGTAGACTCAACCCCCCCCCCCATCCCCCCCACGTAGACGCCGGCCAAAGCTCACAAGTAGAAAAGTGGATTCTTCATCAGGTACACCTGCAACGGCGCCGACCGATGTCTTTATCTCTGACTACTAAATCAAATCATATCAGATCAGACCACAGCATAATTAGACACCACCCCCCCAAAAAAATAAATCAATAAATCAATAAATAAAGCATATTCCCGAAGCGAAGAACGCAAGAGTCTTTCCCAAAAAAAAACTGCGCAGGTGTACCTAATGTTGTGGTGACCAGTGAGTGGTATAGAAAATCGTTGTAGTCACTTCAAGTAAGAATAAAAGAAGAAAAAAAAGATTTCAAAATGTGTGGCATGAGGTGAAAAGTTCAAACTCCAGAGAAGACATTTTGTCCCCCAAATAAGTGAGATCAAATCTCTCGATTCGTCAATTGAAATGTTGTATTTTGCGTCTCGCTTTGAAAAATTTGAAAGAGCGATTTGAAATCGGCACGGGAAGACAAGATTTTGCCTCCTTTTCCGGGAGATGGACGCCCCTTGTTCATTTCTTTCTTTCTTTTTTTCTTTTTTTTTTTTTTTTTTTTAAACAACACGCAGAGAGAAGACACCGACAAAATTGGAGAGTTGAAGTACTTTCCGTCCAACGGCACGTTCAACCTCATGTACTACCCTTACTACGGCAAGAAAGCTCAGGTGAGCGCAAGAAAGTCCCGTGGAGTTTTATGGCCACGGAGGCCGACTCGGTCCGGCGCGTCTCATCTCCCCCCACCCCCCCCACCTCCCCCGCAGGTGAACTACTCGCAGCCGCTGGTCGCCGTCAAGTTCCTCAACGTGACGGTCAACCAAGACGTCAACATCGAGTGCAAGATCAACTCCAACAACATCCCCGGCGGAAGTGAAAGGGACAAGTTTGCCGGCCGGGTGTCTTTCAAGCTGAGGATCAACACCGTCGATTAGGTTTCTCCGAGGCTTTTTTTCTTGGTTTGTTTTGTTTTCAGCCCCTCCTCCGAAAAGTCGCATCTTGGCACAGAAGACAAGTGCAGCATTGCCACCCGTAGCGGGTTTTGTCCACAACCCTCCAAAAATCGAGGGTGGTAATCCTGCAACGATTTCTGTCTGCGAGCCTGGGGGCAAATTTCTTTCTGTAAATTGTTTATACTGCATGACCAACCGGAAGGGCAAAACCAAGGCTGTACCAAAAAAACCAAAACCGCGTGGTTTTCAAAGAAGTATGAAGAAGTATCGCTGCTCCCGTCTCGCTGCCTCCACTCCTCCGTACGTCAGACGCACCGACACCGAACCGACCCTCAACCAATCGATTCGCCTCTTTTTAAACATGATTTGTCTCATTCCGCACGCTCCCAAAACCGGCCTCTCGTCGTCTTCGTCGCAGAGCGCCGCTCAACGGCGCCTCTGCTGGTTGCAGGGAAGTAGCGCGCTCCCCTGACGCGCATCCACCGATCCCGAACACAATCCTCAAATTCGGCCAAATTTGTCGCAAGTGACAGATGGTCATCCTGACGGATAGACGCCGAGATGAATCCGTTTTGCACGCGTGCATCGTCTTGAGTGCACGATGGGGGTCGGCGCCACCCCCATAACCCCCCACCCCCCGCCCTGACCCCGTTGACCGCCACGAAGGACGTAAATCGCCATCTGACGAGAAAGACTTCGGTTGAGTCGGGAAGTCGCATCCGTTGTGCAACAGTGTCGATCGATGGATCTTCCGTTCACTCGTCGACGACTTCCACGGTTGCGTCCGCTTTGCGTTTCTTTCTGGAAATGTTCAAAGACGTTGCCGGTTTATATTTTGCATTTATTCGGCGGCGCTTTGGAGGGGGAGGAGCTTCCGATGGTGATAGTTTGCACTTGTTCCCTTTGTCAAATCGTCTCCATCTAACGACAAAGCATGATCCAACCATTTTAATGTGGCAAACGTAAGTGAAGGATCTGGTCGAGGCCACTATTTGAGTTTTTTGCGCCGTCGTTTTTCCAGTGCAGTCGCACGCCTCTCCCCTGTCCCTGCGACACTTAATTTCCCTCTAATCTCTTAATCCGGTGGGCTAATCCAGCGCCTGCACGCTGAACTTCTTTACCCTACTTTGTTGCGCCTCCTCCTCTTCGTCATCGCCTCCAAAATGCACTTTTGAAACTCGGATCGGTCATTGGCTGACGTCTCCGGATTCTCGCGGCATTCAACCACCAAGATGAGCGACGAATGCGCCAAAATGCGGTTGAAAAAGACGCGACAGCGCCCCCCGGTGGACAGAACGCCGTCCACGTTGTTCACCATCCATCCGAGTTCCCGTTCGAAGATGTCCTCAGACATCGATATTTTCATTTTTGTCGCTCAGCCGCGCGATGGATTCGTGCAAAACGGATGCAACGGAAGAGCAGTTTGTTTGAATGAAAGTGTAAAGCACAAAAACCAGAAGGAGGCACAATGTGTTCCAGTCCAAAAATATTGATATTCCACCCCCCCCCCAGCCCCATCCCCTTATATAACCCTCATATGAAATCATATCCAGAGTGTCACTTTTGTTGCCCGAATGGATGATAATTCTACTCTGCATTTGGATTATTTATGTATCTATTTTTGCTCTGACCGTATGTATGTATGTATATATATATATATATATATACATATATATATATATACATATATATATATATATATATATATTGCTCATGTTTACTGCAAAACAAGATAGAGAATGAATAAATGTCATCTAAGGGAACCAAAGCGCAGCAGCGTGGCTGGCCCGTGCCTCCAATCCACGCAAAATATATTTGTTGACAATCTGTCATTTTTCACACATATTTTGGGGGTATTTTATAGGCTGAGTATCTGCACCAAATATGCGCGGGGGAGATGCAATCTGGATCCGGGTCTCGGTGAGGAAATTGAGGTAGGAGGATATTTAAGAGACCATTTTCATATTCTGTCACACAAATGGAAAAACCACACAGAAGCAGGACAAGGTAGGTTGAAAAATGGACCCTTTTATTACAACGAATTCCCTTTCACGTGGTATGATCCTGCCACGTTCATTAGGTAGCTCGCAGTCCCGTCGCGGCAATTTTGCTTTTTGGACTTTTGAGGTAGTCGACTAACTCAAATTACAAAGAGGAAAACTGCACATTTGGGCGTGGAAAAAAAAAAAAAAAAATGGCCACCACCCGAACAGGTTTTCTGAAACACCGGGAGCAAAGTATGCCACCTGGTGGCCGTTTGAAGGAATGCAATATTCAGGCACTCGCGCGCTGGCTTTTCTTTTTGTCAATGGCGTCGTTGGCTTGTGTATAAAAACCTTCAGGGCACTTCCGGAGATGTTCATACCTCAAACAAAAGAAGCGCTCTGCGTTGGTCCGTAAAATAGCGCAGCTCCAGTGGTTCTTCAGTATCTGCCCATTCACAATCTCCCCGCTTTGGCGTCCCAAGAATCTGCAGTCTTTCCACGTGGGAACAATGAAGGCTTCTGTCTGACTGACCTTATTTAAAACAAAATCCAATAATAATCATTATGGCAAATCTAGCATGCCATTGTCCTCCAGCGCTTTCTGCGTCCTGTCGTAGACTACCCCTATGGCCCGGACCACCGGTCCCAGCACTGCGCTCAGCTCCTCCTGGCTCTGGACGCACAGCAGCCTGAAGAAGAACCCCCTCTCGGGCATGGCGAGGAAGGCCACCTCGGCGGCCCTGCGCACCAACCAGGAGTGGTGGTTGGCCAGCGTGACCTCGTAGGCCTCGCGGCACAGCTCCGACGGGCTCCCGAGCCGACCCGCCGCCGGGATCTCGGCCAGCTTGTCCAGAAAGAGCTTGAGCCAAAGCAGAGCTCGGTGCAGTCGGAGAAGGGTCCGGCATCCGGAGTCCGTCTGGCGGCGGAAGTCCACCGAGCCTCGTTTCAGCTCCGTCCGGATCATGGAACGCACAGAGTGGTAAGCACCGGAACGCTGCCAGGGGTCCTGAGGTTTCTCTCGGGTCTCCGGGTTCACGGTCTTGTCACTCTTGCCGTCTGGGTTGACCTCTGCTTCGGGGTTAGCCTCAGCTAGAAGAGCCAGTTCCCGGATAATGGACGTTTTGGTTTCTATTTCTTTGGATATCAGGCCAACCATGGGGCCCAGCGCCTCCATAAACCTGCAGGACACGTAATCATCGCGGACCGTCATAAATGAAATCATTCTTTCCCCGAGACCGTTGTGACGCGTCTTTATCTCGCGCTCTTACTTGACGAGCTCATCCCAGCTGGACAGATAAGGCCGAAGCAGCACGTCGGCGGTTGAGGTCGGCGACGCCAGCAGGTGGCTGAGCAGCCGCGACACCTGGAAGGTCTGCCCGGGGCACCGGTCCGCGGGGCCTCGGGAGCTGCTGCCGTTGGCCGGCTGGCGCGCCGGCTAACGTGGGAAGTGCGTCCGACCGAACGGCGCAAAGGCACAAAGAAGGGTTTGTTCAAAGGCATTCAAATCAAGGATCGTTAGGAGCTGCAAATAATAACGATGATTTGCTCGCTTTGTTCCAAACCCAACGCCAAAGACGTTGGGATGTTCTGTTCAACAGACAAAACAGAATACTCCTAAAGTGGGTCTTTTCTTTTAACAACATTCAATAAACGTTTGGGAGCAGAGGACACCAATCGCTGAAGCTTTGTTGCTGGAATTCTTTTCTACTCTCGCTTGATGGACAGCTCCAGCTGTTCAACAGTCCGGGGTCGCCGTCGTCGTATTTTACACGCGCCATTTTCAACGGGAGACACGTCTGGAGTGCAAAGATTGTGGGTACTGGAGCGGCCCACACTCTTTTACTATGAAGCCACACAGTTGTAACCCGTAGAGAATGCGCTTTTGCATTGTCTTGCCGAAATAAAGCAGGGGCGTCCGTGAAGAAGAAAAAGTTGCTTGGATGGCAGCGTATGTTTCTCTAAAACCAGCAAACCAACCTTATTGGAATTGGGTTTGTACTTCACGTTACCTGATTGACTTGATTGTAACCTTTTAGACACGCATCCCAGCGGGAATCCAAACCTCCATCTGCATCACATTTGATTTTGAAGAGCACAGGGCAAAGGGTTATATGAATCCTCATATTCCACCATTCTTTTGAGCAATTTCCAAGCGAGGACAGACAATTTTACTCGATGCGTCGGATTGCCCGGCAATTTTTGGTTCAAAAGCAAAGCCCCAAAAGACAAAAGCCGTCAGCGAGCTGCAATTTAGCGGGCGCTCCGCGAGGCAAAAAAGTTCAAACGGCCTCCGGGCGCTTGGCCGGTGGGACGGACAAAAAAAAAAAAAAAAAAAAAAAAGGGGCTCATATGATCTGTGTTGACTTTTAGATTGCAAGAAGTTAATTTTTGACAAAATGCGTTATTCTTACCTTGATGCTATTGATTCCTGTGGTTTAAAAACCACCCGAGAGGACTTGACTGAAGTACATGTTAGCAGTAATATTCTATTATTGCGGCGTCAACTCTGACTCAAGTCAGCAAAAATGTTCTTTGCCCTAAAAGTCAGTGGTCGCGTGACCCCCCCCACCCACCAACACCACACACACACACACACACACACATACACAAAAAAACCCGCAACATGTGACAAATTCCTTATTTGGACCACGTGTGTTCCCACTGTCTGGATTTCTGTTGCGAGAGAAAAAGGAGGACTCACGGATCCAGAGGCTGCCGAGCAGCACCAGCAGGATGACGATGGCCGAGGCGGCTTTGCTCTTCACTCCCATGCTGAAAGTGGCTCGCTTCTCTTCTCCGATTGCTCGGCGTCTCGCATGAGTCGCGGTCTCAGCACGCTTGCTTCCTCGGCCCTTTTGCCTCTACAGGCCGCCACCCCGCCCCACCCTCCGCCCTCAAACCTCTCCCACTCCGAAAATCCAAAAGTTGCTTGCAGTCTTGCGGCTCATCGCGAGCTGGTCTGTACGTGTGAACTGGAAATTGCCGGGCGGCGGTTGCTTTTCCTCTCCTTCCCTTTCGTTTCCATGTCTTCCCCGGGCTGCCCTTTGCGTCGACACGATCGCCCAGGCTGCTGTTGCTCAACGTGAGAGAGTCCAGAGATCAGCCCGAGATTAGCGGCGGTCGGACGATAAAGCGGAGCCAAGGCAGCGTGTCCGCCAGTAACCTCCGCCCACTCCTCCTCCATACATCACATGAAGGATTTAAGATCGACGGGAAACACGGAACAAGACTCCCCCTCGCCCGCTTCCGCGGACGTAAAGCATCGTGCGCTCTGTTGATCACAAGTCAGGACCGCCCGTGTCCATCACTCTGCTTGGTGTTGATTCGCCACAAAGACCAAACAAATCCGCGGCATCCTCGAACGGTGGAGCATTGGTTTCCCTCCAGCCGGAGGAAATTCTCTTTGGCTCTTCCTCGACCGGAATGCGAACAAACGTCGGACTTTGGGGCTCAAGTGCTTTTCAAAAAGGAGACGTCACCACGCTACGTCTCGGTGGTGGCGACGGCGGCAAAGAAGCGAAAGACTTTGTTCTACGGCCGGTCTTGCGCCTTTGATCCCACACGACGTCTGAAACGGCCAGCAAAGGACAAGGGGGCACAGGATCCCGGCGGGGACGAGACTTGAGCTCAGCGACACTGCCGAGCAACGGCTGCGATTTAGCGATAAAGCTACGTCGCTAAAAGGAAGTCGGCCGTTGCGTTTATGTGTGGAGGTTCAGGAGACTTGATCCGAATCAGACACCATCAAGCCAACAGCAGCGTGACGCCACCCAGGAAAAACATCTGCGCTTTCAAAACATTTCACCCGTTGAGCGCCTACGACTGTTTGTAGACATCTGACTAAAACTGATCGCAGATCCCCGTTGTAGCGAGAAAAACCTCAGCTGTTCTGGGAAGACTTGGCACAAGATGCTCCAGGGGGTCTCTGTGGGAACGGATGTCTGTTCAGCCAGAGGAGCATCAGTCCGGGGTCCGAGGTCAGAGGCGAGCCGACATCCGACCGGAGGCGCCGGATCCATTTGGACCAGAAAAGGCCCCGAGTGGCAGCAAAGGACAGAAAAACGTGGCAGAAGCTTTTAAAACGCCGTTCAGAGAGGAAGCTTTTCAGGATTTGCGTCCGTTCAGAACGACCCCCGTCGGGGGGTTCCAATCCCATCTCTGGCCCGGACTGGGCACCTTTTCCTCTTGTTTCCTCATTCGTGAAAGAAACATGTTGGCTGATTTGAAGACAAAATGAACGTGAGTGTAGCTAGCATCGGCGCTGGCTCCGGAGCCGCCTCCTGAGATCCCGGCGATGGGTCGCACGTCCCTTCCAAACGGGCCCTCGTTTCAAAGGGGAAGGCCTTTACCTAAATTTGCCTCCAGCAAAGATAGTTTGGATGATTATTTGGTGGCAGTTCTGCTTTTGGACCAACGCAAGCTTCCTTCTGCCTCTGTTCCCGTCAGCCTGGCGAGGCCTGGCGAGGCCTGGCGAGGCCTGGCTCAGGTTACCTCAAGGAAGCTCATCTCCCTTTCGCTAACTGTATATTTAGAAGTCGGCGGCGTGCCTTGCAACTCGCAGGCCGCATTCCAATAATCGGTCTCTTGCCCTTGACTCACGCGTGCCACTAATTCGAATAGCGAGTGCGGTCTCGGGGTTTATACGCGGATTTTGAAGCGCCACTCCCACGACGTCCAATTGCAAACGTCGGTGGCCCGACCCCAGTCCCGTTTTTTTCCTCCGGCCTTTGAAGCCGTCTGATTTGCCGAAGTAGAGAAGCTCCTCTGCGTACGCGGTATACAAATACACTCGCTACGTCGCGGGGGGCAGAGCGGGCCTGCGCAACTCTGGATTAAAAGATTTGTTATTGCGGTGTACAATTGCACCGGCTTGTCCTCGGACTTTTGGAACAGCTGAAGAAAAAAAAAAAAAGAGCAGACAAGAACCCCCCCACTAGTAGATATGGTAATGGCGCCGGTTGGCAAACGGTTAAAGATTGCCAACTGCGTTCGGGTTATTAGGGCCAATTATGTTTGCGTCGGCGTCATAATGATTTTTTTTTTTATTGCGGGTGACCGGATTGCGGCTGCACATCCCACTTTAGTGCACAGCTGCTGCGTAATCTGAGACCGCAGATAGCGACAGCCGGGGGGTTTGGGGGTTTTTTTTTGGTGGGGGGTTAGGTCTCTCCCTCCCCGTCTCTGGCCATCCCGCCTCACTTTCTGTTCCAGTGCAGTTCCTGACAGAGACGAGGTCCAGGAAGACGATGGCGGCACGCAGGTTGAAGCCCATTTTGGTGATTGTGCTTCTTTTGGGGACTTTTGCTCCGCAAGGTAAGCGGCACCTTTGGCACCGTCTGACAGCTTTTCTGGACGCTCGCCTCATTTCTTCTCGCCCGATCCTCCGTGACAATTTTCCGTCACGGGCAATTCCCGACGACATCGGAGAATTTGCTGCGGACAAAAGTCGTGGCGATTGCCTCTCAGTCCGCCGCAGAGCGTTTTACTCGCCCAAACGGATCAGGTGAAGTCGACATGAGGTCCTGGTCCGAGATTCTGTGATGTAATCTGAGCCGAGCATCGCGACAGCTGGGAGAGGAAAGGCGAGGCCTCGGAAATGATTTCTCCCTTTGTGCGGCGTCATTTTATTTGATTTTTGGCGGGGAATACACAGCCGTGAAGGGGCTGCAGTTTGGTCGTTTGTTGTACTGACAACGCACGGAAGCCGTCGTTTTGGCCTTTTCGTCTACGCAACGTCAACTTAACTTCCAAACGCAAACAAGAGAAAACCTTTGCTTTTGTTTACTTTTCCCGCAGTGGAGTGCAATGAAGAGACGCAACTGATCGGAAACTTGTTCAAAGGCTACAACAAGAATATTCGTCCCGTGGTTGACCCAAAGGACAAAGTGGAGGTCCAGATCAAGCTGACCCTCACCAACCTGATCTCCCTGGTGAGCGACTCTCCGTTGCGGCCGAACCGCACAGCACGCGTTTGAAAATCGCCTGTGAGGTTTCCTTTCTTGCGGGAAGTACACGAAAGAGCAGTGACGTTTCCGGACCGACGGGTGATCGCGCGTGCGTTTCTTCACTTTCTTGTCCAGAATGAAAAGGAAGAGACGCTTACGACCAACGTCTGGATTGAAATCGTGAGTTGAATAGCGATCTATATATATATATATATTTTGTTGTTGTTGTTGTTGTTGTCGTTGTTGTTGGGGGGGGGGGGGGCGTTTTATTTATTCCTGACACTGCCACTGCACCGGAACTCGTCACGAACGCTGCGACGTCATCTACAGAAATGGGTGGACTATCGTCTGGCGTGGAATTCATCAGAATACTTTGGCATTGATATCATTCGCGTCCCCTGCAAAACCGTGTGGCTCCCTGATATTGTTCTGGAGAACAAGTAAGCGGACAAGCGCTCGATTCCTCGTCCCCCCGACTTCACGGTGCCTTTTTTTTGTGCGTGTGTGTGTGTGTGTGTTCTCTTGTGTATTCTGCACGCACGTCCGCAGCATCGACGGCAAGTTCGACGTGGCTTACTACGCCAACGTGCTGATTTCATATGACGGCTCGATATATTGGCTCCCCCCTGCCATCTACCGTAGCACCTGTGCCATCGAGATCAACTACTTCCCTTTCGATTATCAAAACTGCACACTGGCGTTCAGGTAAGACACGGATCGCAATGAGCTCCGGCGCCAGCGGTCCGAACGGACGGCGTTCTGTGTCCGCAGATCGCAGACTTACAGCGCCAACGAGGTGGACCTCATCTTAGCTGCCGGAGAAACCGGCGAAAGAATCGAATGGGTGGATATTGACCCCGAGGCTTTCACCGGTAAAGAGTTTTTTGTCAGTCGGTCCGGTTCCCATTGGAATCTTTTCGCCGCGTGTCGGACGGCCCTGCTTTTAGTAGTGTTGCAAATGATTTCATACGCATAAAAGTGGTCATTAATGGACGTGCGCAGTCCACTTGCGGGTTTCGAACCACCGCAAAAATTGTTTGGGGAACACGAAAACACATTTAGGTGACTGACTCATCGTCACAGTGAAAAAATTGCTCCATTCAAAGGCAAACATTGAAAAGCGTGCAAACAAACTAGAAGTAGTTACACCAGTCAAAGGCTCGTTATTTTTGTATTTTTTTTTCAATTGCCAAAAGGATTGTAAAGTCGACGTCGGCAACCATCCCGAAAAGTCTTGACTTTTTCACTTGGGAGTGGAAAACGCTCCCATTCGTGATTTGAAGAGAACTTCCTGGGGAGGAAAAAACCGCAACCACGCAGATATCCTCGCTCACTGTGGTCTTGACCTCATAGAGAACGGGGAGTGGGCCATCGTCCATCGTCCGGCCCGCAAGACCATCAACCCGAGATACTCCCCCGATGATCTGGAGTACCAGGAGATCAGTTTCAACCTGGTCATCCAAAGGAAACCTCTCTTCTACGTCATCAACATCATCCTGCCCTGCTCCCTCATCTCGTCTCTGGTGGTGTTGGCGTACTTCCTGCCGGCGCAAGGTCAATTCCTCGCGACTTCTTCTACGTCCGTCGCTCGCTCGCTCTTTCATCGAGTCCGGTAATGTTTCGACTCTCGCTTACAAGATGACAACAAGTTTGTGTTTCAAGTATCGGACTGGGAAAACTAACCATCAAGGTCAGAATATCCATTTCGTAGGGAATAAACATAAAAAGAAGTGGAACTCTAAAGTGGTCCGTTTTCTCCACGGGGGGACTCCTCTTAAGTCTTGTTTTGCTTCACGTGACACAAAGTCTCCTTGTCGTCCATGCAGCCGGAGGCCAAAAGCTGACGGTGTCCATCTCGGTCTTGCTGGCCCAGACCGTCTTCCTCTTTCTTATTGCGCAGAAGGTTCCGGAAACGTCGCTCTCCGTCCCCCTCATCGGCAAGTGAGTCGCCGCCAAGCGGAGCCGTTTGCCGCCGGCTTTCCCGGCCACGTGGTCACATTTTCCGCCGTCCTCCGCAGGTACATCATCTTCGTTATGTGCGTCACCACCCTCATTGCCACCAATCAGATTGTGGTGCTGAACTTTTCCCTACGCAGTCCCAGCACTCACACCATGTCCCATCAAATCAAGCACGTAAGTGCGTGGCATCCGCCGGGACCGAAAGACCGCACGTAGCACTTCAAAATGGAAGAGAGGCCGGCCGCCGACCCGACGTTTCTCGGCCCGGCAACGCGGCCGTCTTATCCGACGTCGGCGCTATTTGACCCGCCGAAACTGACGGTTCTTTCTTTCGAACGTTTGCCGATAACCCCAGTTCGGTAATCCACCGGCTCGGTTTTCCTTTCGTGCGAGGGTGTTGCGGGTCCCTCGCAAGGCTGCCAGCGCAAATGAGTGACAACACCCTTGGGTTGAGACCTCCTTTGGCTCCGGTCTCTGACCGGCTACTCTTGTCACACCGCAACGATTGGAGGCATCAGATTTCATCAATACTTTATTGCATTGTCAGTAGAGTAAAGTTGACAGTCCGTCTGACAACTTGGAAAAACTTGGATCTTTGTCCAAAGAAACATCAGTGCACGTACTCTCCAAACGTTTGCTAACCTTGCCGATTGACTATTTCCTAAATTGCGGCTGTGGTTGACTTTACTTCCGTTGCCCGGCGTTTTGTCACCTACTCGGCCACAAAAGCCGATTCTGATTGGGACGCTGCCCGAACGGCGTCGAGGTTTACGTTCCCGCCACGTCGTCTCTCAGCTGTTTTTAGAGTCGGTGCCCCGTTTCCTCGGCATGGCGCCGCTGCTGGACGAGGACGAGGCGACGTCCGAGGCCGACGGCGTGAGAGATCGCAGGCGGGACTCCTTCGGGCTCATGCGGAGGGCCGAGGAGTACGTGCTGAAGCAGCCTCGCAGCGAGATGATGTTCGACAAGCAAAAAGAGAAGCACGGCCTGATGAACCCCAACGGTAAGACGCGCTCCGTTTTCCCGAGAAGGCTCGGACGGCGCACGCTAACGTCGGGACGTCCGCTCGCCTCCAGCGGACGCCGTCGACGCCAACACCGCAGTCAATCTGTACAAGAGTTTAGCTCAAGCCGCCCCCGAGATCAAGCAGTGCGTGGATGCCTGCAATTTCATCGCAGAAACGACAAGACAGCAAAACAACATCGGCTCGGTATGTGGTGGGGTTTTTTTTTTTTTGTGTGTGTGTGTTTTTGTTGTTTTGGGGGGTCTGCGCTCATCTGCTTTAAATGCGTTTTCCCTTGACTCCAAATCAAGGAAATTGAAAGCTGGGTACTGATTGGGAAGATGATTGACAAGGTGTGCTTCTGGGCCGCCATCCTCCTCTTCATCATCGGGACCGTTGGGATCTTCCTCACGGGACATTTCAACAGGGCGCCCGAATGGCCTTTTCCCGGGGAGAACAACAAATATGCCCCGAAATAATAATAATAATAATACAATTTCAAAAACGGAGACTTGACCGACGTTGACGGTCCTTCACGTCGCGCGCGATGAGGACGGCGACTGGAATTGAAGCCCAGGCGTGGCACCGCAGACCCGAGACCACTTCTCAGCGTAGCCTATCGGACTTCGGGCGGACTTGAACCTTGACCTTTGTCATCTCAATGCACAATTAATAGACGGGTCAGATCTCATTTTAGTCTCCTATTAGCTGTATGGATTCAAGCAATTCATACTTCATGTGGAACGGCACTCATTGAGGCAAGACTGGACCATAACGTTGCCCCGTTTGTTTGGGCCTTCAGTCAATGTTATTACACATTAGTAACAAATCTGTTTCTTAGCTGAAGAACACGGAGGTGCAACTTCAGCCAGCCAATGTTTGTCAAGCTTTATTGTTCTTATGATTATTTATTTATCACAGTGCCTTGTTTTGTATATGTGTGTGTGTGTGTTGGGGGGGGGTTCATGCTTACACGTGGTTGTGCCATCTTTTCTTAATAAATAATTGAATAGATCCATTTTGACTCTGATGATTATGCGTATCAAGCGGGAAAGGGACCTGTGAATTTTTTCTCATTTAGTTTTGTCACAAAAGAAGCAAAAGTTTTCGGCTTTGTTTGATCGTGTTGCGCACTGCCCTGCAAAGGTGAAGGTCACAAATTGAACTACACTAACCCGTTGGCCTCGTGAGCTTTAAAATATAATAATCATAAATGGCAGTGCCAATTTGCTCCATTGAGGCGAGGGGCCGAGAAACGTGAAGACACCCCTTCCTGCAATTACTGAAATGACTCATTTAAAACAAACAAACAAACAATCTTACGATTGGTTTGTTCCGTTGTTACATAATAAGTCAAACCTCAACTTTGCGTCCGTTTCAGGCAAAACAAAAGGAGAAACGTAACCCGCGCTCAAGTACTTTTCACTTCCTGAAGAGGGTCATTTTGGGAAGCTGCTCGAGACACCGATGAATGTTCCAAACCCGACTGGGAAGATCTTCTGATATTTGGCGTGGGTCTCGCCACCCGGAACGATCTCGTGATATTTGGCGAGAGTCTCGCCGCCCGGGACGATCTCGTGATATTTGGCGTGGGTCTCGACACCCGGGACGATCTCGTGATATTTGGCGTGAGTGTCGCCGCCCGGGGCGATCTCGTGATATTTGGCGAGAGTCTCGCCGCCCGGGACGATCTCGTGATATTTGGCGAGAGTCTCGCCGCCTTGCTACCCAAAACATGGCTCCCGTCAGGTTCCTCCCGCATACCGGCCTGCGTCAGGCAAGTCGTGGCTTGCCCTTCACGACAGTGTCACCAGTTGTTCCCGTTTTGCTCACATGTATTCGTGTATGTATTTGGCCACCACCACAACAACGTGAAAAAGCACCTTGCTTGCTCGGTCGGTTGCGAGCACGCGACCGCTGCGGTTCACCGTAATCACGGCCCTCTTACTGCAAATGTCTCCCGCTCGTGTGGGCCCTCCTCCTTTTCCTCTCCCCGGCGGTGCCGTCCTGGTGGACGCCAAGTGGGAGGGGACGAGCAGGGCTGGGAAAAGAAAAGAAAAGAAAAGAAAAAGAAGAAGGAGTCTCGAATAAAACGCCGGAGCTCGGCGACAACGTGAACGGAATGTGCGACGACCACGGCGGCGGCACGCTGAAGTTGGGCTGGTCGCGGAGGTTTGGGAGCCGAGAATGCTGAGCTCCTGCCGCCGCCCGCTGTTTTCCCTTTCGAGCCGACGGTGAGTCGACGGACGGTCCGCGGTACCGGGGGCCGACCTCGGCGATGCGTCGCGCCCGTTCCGGTTCAATACGCGCATTTCACGTGCAAGTTCGCCGCCGCTCCGCCAAGCGAGTGACAGCCGACTTTGACGCTCGACTTGGTGGAATGTGACGCCGGAGAAATCGGGGATGGGTGGAGACGCACGACGCGCGCGGGCCTTTTGGCATTTCTGAGCAAATTCAGCGGCAGGCGTGGAGTGCTACCAAAATGAGGGAAAGCATATTCGGTAGTCCCGTGAAAAGCTTTTCCAGATTGGGGCCTTGGTCGGGGATTCAAAACTTTCGAGCAACTCCCCATTTGCCGACGGCCTCTTCCGTACACCTGCACACTTTTGGGACACACGAAAGACGAGTTTCGACCATTTCCCACGCCTCGTGTCGCTAAATAAATTAGGCAAAAATATGAACAACTTTGGCTGTACGTCTCTACCACGACGTCATGGAAATACTGTATGCAATATACAATAATGCTTCCTCCCAGATGGTGAAACATGGCAGCATATGAATGTGATGGCTTGACAACGTTTCGTGTGTTCTTGATGACACAAGGAAAGGGACTCATTTACATTTGGCCTTGCTCATAACTGCAGATCGCTCGTATTCTTTTTTTTTTTTTTTTTTTTTCCCCTGAAATAATTTGCGTCGCTCAGGATACGGCATACGTGCTGCTATGAATGCGTCTGCCTTCATTTATACTGTATAGCAAGTTCATTAAGATCGGAAGCAATCAAAATAAATGCAGTACTGCATCTGTGGTTCTTCTCCCCCCCCCCCACGATCACAGAACCTCACTTGGTATTGTTGTATTCTCTCTTCCTACTTTCACTCACTTTTGTGAAGAAATTGAGGATAAAATGGTTATGGTTAAATGTCAGCTCACGTGACTAATTTGATGTAAAACCTCTTTTGTCCTAAATGTTACAAATCGGCTGGGAATGGTAACGCTCATCAGAGAGTGGAATGAATGAACCTCCCGACTGTTGAGAATAATTTGAGGGTAACAATAGCGGTCTGTGCAGCGACGGCAGGCTCAGGGCTGGTGGGCGAGTGAGGGGATGAGGAAAAAAGAAATTGAGAGTGTCGTCTTCAAGAGACGTTGATGCTGTATGCATTTAAAAAAAAAAAAAAAAAAAAAAAAAGGAAAAGTTGCACTCGCTGGTAGAAATGAGATCCACAATGAAAGAAAGACTGTGTGGAAAAATCCGTTTTCTCCCCCCAACCTTTCCCTGCCCTCCCCCCTCCCTATTATGCTCTTTTCACCCGCATCCGCAGCGGCCCTCCCTCCTCCCTTTGTCAGTTTCCCAGGAAACGTTGAAAGACGTCCGCCCACGCGGGCACGACGCCACAAACGCTCCCACGCTCAGTCACTCTTCTTGCTCGCCGCTTCCGCTCCTTTTAAACGTCAACACGGACGACCTCTTGGGAGCAGAGTTGAGCTCCGATGACCTCCCGTGCCTGTCAGTCCTCCTTCAAAAACGAGATTGACCCCACAAAGCCGCCTGTCCATTTTGCCCCAATGGCACGCGCAGGCTGACGAATTCTTTTCGCTCTGGCGACAGTTTAGCTGGCGCTCGCGACCGCCATGGCCACTCCGGAGGCTGAGGTGGAGCCACCCTCTCAGGCCTCCGCAGCCCAAATCCTCGATAAAAGACGCTTCTCCCGTGATCTTCCCGTCCTGGGTCAAGATGAGATCGACAAGCTCTTATCCGCCGCCGGTAAGAAATGCCGCGCCCGATCAATTTCAGGGGGTTACGGAGTGTCTGTGGAGTCAATTAACTGCCGTGTTGCATTTCTCCAAAACAGAGGGTCGTCCTTTTAGTGTGATACATCACCTTCCCGAATTAAAGGAGGAGGGTATCCCCTATTTAATCCCCGGCGTCCCCATCACTTGTCGAGTGGATAACACCGAGAGATACACAACTCGCTCCAAGGTACAGTACAACACGTGTTATTGTGCCGCTGTCGCCTGACACGAGAAACGCGCACCGTGATGCGGATCCAAAGGGTTTACCGACGTCCGGACTTTCAAATGATTTTTATGCCGGCCGGTATGCTAACGCTGACCGCAACGCACTTCGCACCGAGCAGCGCTTTGGCAGATTGTGTACAATTCTTGCAAATGGAGACTCAAAGCCGTTCGTTGCCAGTCTCGGTCAAAGTTTCAAAGTTTGCGTATCG
Source organism: Syngnathoides biaculeatus (assembly GCF_019802595.1). Lineage (NCBI taxonomy): Eukaryota > Metazoa > Chordata > Actinopteri > Syngnathiformes > Syngnathidae > Syngnathoides > Syngnathoides biaculeatus. The sequence continues at coordinate 634,061 of NC_084657.1, forward strand.
GACCGATTGTCACGTCGGCGTGGTGCGGTTGTGACACGGCAGTTGAATTTCTCCAGGTCCACGTCGGCACCCTGTACACAGTGACGCTCACCCACGGTCAGTTCCGCTGGATCGTGAAGCGGAAGTACAAACACTTCCAGGAGTTGCATCGAGACCTTTACAACCACCGGATGATGATTCACCTTCTGCCTCTGGGAAGGTCGGCGCCCGGCACTTCACCCTTGAACGGTTGGACGCTTTTGCTTCGGGTCTTCAAACGTCCGTGCGTCCCCCTCCAGGTTCGCCAAGGAGAGGCAGCAGCTGAGGGCCATGTCTGAGGAGATGCCCAGCCTCCGTGGGACTCAGCGGACCAGAATGACGTCCAGCAAAATGGTACGGCAAGAATCCCGCACTGTGTCCTTGACGGCCGAGCCACCGGAGGCTTCTGCAGATCTGTCTTCGCGTACTTTGCGTTTGGACTTTTGCTCTGCGATTGCTAAATCTCTGGCAAAATGAGCCCGTGGGTTTTTTCCGCGTACCATATTGTGACCGGTTACGGGCGGATGTCTGTGCTCTCTCTCAGTATTTTTTGTCGTAGAAATACCTCGAAGAGTACCTGAATGACCTGCTGGAGAACAGGTTCTGTAGGAATGACCACAGTATGGTAGGTAAAAGTTGCGCAGTCGTCGTCATGCCACGTGGACTCATTCAGGGCCGGTTTTCCCCTCCAGCTGGAGTTCCTCTCGGTCGGCGCCGTCTCCTTCGTCACGGATCTTGGGCCCAAAGGCTTGTAAGCGCCGTCCTGAGACTATTTGCGTGTTCCCCATGGAAATGGCAAAGCGAGCGAGCGAGCGAGCGAGCGAGCTCCACCTGTGCGCTCGTTGCAGGGAGGGGCCCATCTTCAAGAGGTCAGGGGGTCACCGCATTCAAGGCTTGAATTGCATCGGCCATCATCAGTTCTGCTTCCGCTGGTCACGCCGCTGGCTGGTGGTGAAAGATTCCTTCCTGATGTACATGAACCGGGACAACGGGCGCATCAACTTTGTCTTGCTGTTCGACCCCGAGTTCAATGTGAAAGTGGGCCGGGCTCACACCGACACGAAATATGGCGTGCGCATCGAGAACTTCACTCGGTAAATGTGACCGCCCCCCCCCCCCCCACCCCCGTTTTCGCGGCCGGAACGCTCGCTCGCTCTGTCGCTTAGCGAGATGGCGTTTGCTGCTTTCAGGAACCTGATCATCAAATGCGGGAGCTACCGACAAGCACACTGGTGGAGTCACGAAATCAACCGGCTGGCTGGAGGCTGCCATTTTCTCAAAGTGCAGCGCTTCCAGGGATTTGCTCCTCCGCGGGACAACACGCTGACAAAATGGTAGCTGGCGCACTTGGTCCGGGGTGACCTTTTTGACGTAATCTGCGTAATCTGGTTTTGATGGGGAATTGTCCTCGTTGAAGGTATGTAAATGGGAGCGACTACTTTGCCGACCTCGCTGATGCGCTCGAGCGAGCCAAAGAGGAAATCTTTATCACGGACTGGTGGTGAGTTCTTGCTCTCCGATGGTCCGAGTTGACTTTTTGAGGTCATCACACTTGGAAAAATGTCATATTTTGTTGATCAGGCTCAGCCCTGAAGTGTTCCTGAAGAGACCGGCGACAGATAACGTCTGGCGTTTGGATGAAGTACTCAAACGCAAAGCTGTGGGTGTCATCGATGTTATTTAAGTACTACGACGTATTTCTTTCATTTTGTTAATCGTGTAAAAACAAATGTTCACATTAATGCCATAGTAGTGAAAGGTGACCACAAATTTCAACTTCAACAAAATCCGTCGTCTGTCGCTAATGTTTGCACGCCATTTCATTTCTGCGCGACCCCCCGGCTTTTGAATTTTGCTCCAACATTTTGGAGCCGCAAGCGAGAGGACAATTTTCACGACGGCTTTTTGAAGTTTTCCTTCGCGCCCCCCCCCCCCCCCCCCATGCAGGAACAGGGAGTGAAAGTGTGTGTTATGCTTTACAAAGAGGTGGAGCTCGCACTGGGCATCAATAGCGAGCACAGTAAGAGGACTCTCATGGATATGCACCCAAACATCAAGGTCGGTTGTACTTGTGCAGTCCATCGAGGCTCGTTTCGAATCTCCTCTTCATCTTGTGCCCTTCGACAGGTCATGCGACATCCCGACCACGTGTCGTCTGTGGTGTTACTTTGGGCCCACCATGAAAAGATGGTGGCCATTGACCAAACCGTCGCCTTTGTCGGCGGCATCGACCTGGCGTTCGGGAGGTGGGATGACAGCCGGTACCGGCTGACTGACCTCGACGTCGCCGACGTGAAGCCGCGAGGAGATCCGCGTGTAAGAATGAAATTTTGTCGGGCTCCGTCGTGAGGCTCAGGCCGGCATCACGTCGCAGTTCCCGCTCGCACTAACTGATCGCGTGCCCCAGGAAAACGGAGCGTCTGATGAGCAAACTCGGCAGGTTGCGGACCTGACGGGCAACACCAAATTGTGGATCGGCAAAGACTACAGCAATTTCATCAGGAAAGACTGGGTCCAACTGGACAGACCCTTTGAAGGTCTCTCTTTTTCAAGAAAACCAAACGGATTGTTCCCCGCAGCTAAAAGTTGTGGCTCTTTTTACATTTTCAGATAACATTGACCGAACGACAGTTCCTCGCATGCCGTGGCGCGATCTGGCCGCGGCTCTTCACGGCAGAGCAGCCAGGGATGCGGCTCGCCACTTCATCCAGCGCTGGAACTTCACTAAGGTCCATTTCAGGAAAGGGTTGATTTTTGAAGTAGCTGGTCGAATGTGATCTGACGGATGTGATTTGCCTTGTTGTAGATCTTCAAAAACAAGTACAAGGATGACTTCTACCCTTACCTCCTCCCCAAATCTCATTCTTCAGCTGACACGCTTTCTTTCACTCTTCCTGGCTCCCAGAAGGCCAAAGTGCAGGTAAACTATTTGCGTACGTTGGACAAAGTAGGTAGGGGCGTTGAGCCTACGACGAAAATGGGCAAAGAAAAGAAGTCTGCTGGTCAATTGTGCCCCAGATGGTGGGAAGTCTCGTCAATAACAACGCCAGATCCAACTTAGGCGGGTAGCAATGAAAGAGGAGCCCGTTGAGCATCTGTCAGTTCCTCGTTGTGCCGCCGGTGTGTGCGCCGTCGCTCCAGGTTTTGCCCGTTTTGGGGATTCAATGCAATTCAGTGAGCGAAAGTCACAACGTCTTTCTTTTGCCTGCCAAGACAAAATCAAGGCGCTTTGCATCTCATTCAAGTTCTGGAAGCACGTTCAACTGTCACCTGTTTAAGGGCGTACGCGTGTGATCACCGTCCGGACGAACATACGTGCATTTTGCTGAAATCTTCCCAATTCTACGATAAGGACTGCAGATGATCCCCCCCCCCCCCTCCCCCCCGCAGGTGTTACGTTCTGCAGATCGCTGGTCTGCCGGTACCTGTGAGAACTCAATCCTCAACGCTTACATCCACACCATTGAGAACAGCCAGCACTACATTTACATCGAGGTAACCGATTTGGAAATCGGCCAGCGGATGCCCGGCGTCTTAAACGATTGGTCGCCCTCAGTTCTGTTACGAACGTGCCGTGACGAATAGTTCAGTGTTACGGTTTTCAACCAGCCCTGCTTCAGCCTTCGCCTCACGCTGGGCCGCCATCTGCTTTTTCTCCTGGCGTTAGAACCAGTTCTTCATCAGCTGCGCCGACGGCAAGACGATCCACAACGGGATCGGTGACGCCGTCGTCAACCGAATCCTGCGAGCGTACAGGTCCGCCCGACCTCCCTTCTAATACCTTTTTTCTTGGTTTTGTTTTGTTTTGTTTGTTGTGACACGAAGCATGCTCGTAGAGGAAAGGACCTCAAAGGATATAAAGATCAGGTCCTTACGCGAGACTAGAAGCATGTAAAACGAATCCTATTTTACTGCCGACGTGTAACGTTGCTCGAAGGAAGAATTTTCTGCTTTTCTCGCAGAGAGCAGAAGAACTTTAAAGTGTTTGTGGTGATCCCACTTTTGCCGGGATTTGAGGGCGATATCAGCACCGGAGGTGGCAACGCCATCCAGGCCATCCTTCACTTCACTTATAGGTCAGAGCCGATTTGCCCGTTTGCTCGCTTTCAGTCCTGCCCAACCGTTGTCAACGACGACAAAGTGCATACAACACATGCTTATTTCGCATACGTATGCTCGCGCTCAATATCACTTACCAATTGAACTCATCATAGGACGATATGCCGGGGGGAACAGTCCATCCTGTCGAGACTCCGCGAACGTGAGTGTGTCTTGTCTTGTCTTGGCTTGTGATGTTCCGGCTTCTTAATCCGCACGTGTCCCGGTCACCTCTTTCTTTCTTTCTTTCTTCCTCCGTGTCTTGTCGTCGCTTTAAACGACGGCACCGATGTCGGGTCTCCGTTTTCATTCTTCACCCGCCGTAAGTCCCGTGTGCGCTCGGTGGACTCGTCAATGTGATTGTGTTGCGGGTCCCAGTGGAGGACAGGTGGAGCGAGTACATCACAGTCTGCGGGCTGAGAACACACGCGGAACTCTCCCAGTCGCCGGTCACCGAGCTCATCTACGTTCACAGCAAGACCCTCATTGCGGACGACCGCTGCTACATAATCGGTGAGCCGCCGTCTGCGAGTTCAAATCCGGAGCGTCGTTTTCACCTTGGCTTGTCGCTGCGCATTTAACAGACGTTTAAAATCGAGGCTGCCAAACTCTGCTTCTTTTTTTTTTTTTTTTTTTTTCCCCGGGGGTCACATTTCCCTTAGTGGGCCGTGAAATCTTGAAAGGCCTCGTGATAGTTACACATCAAATTTCTGAACTAGTTTTGGAATCAGAAATCAAGGGTCATGGGTTATCAGAATCAGCTTTATTGACCGATTGTGTAAAAACACGAGAAATTGTTCTCCGGCACTCGGAGCTGCCCTGGTACGACATTCAGAACAAAGAACAACAAAGCAACAAGATCGCTTTACCTGATTTTTTTTTTTTTTTTTTTTTTTAATTAAACTGCACTTTGCAAATCAATGCGCAGACGCATTGGACATCAAAGAGTTAGAGAACGCAAGTCCGGCCCGGCGTCTGGTTCTGGATACAGTTAGGAGAAAGCAAGTCCGGCCGGCACCTGGTTCTGGATCTGGATGATCGATCCCGGTTCGAATCCTCACTAAATCCTCGTGCGTTCCACGTTGATCTCAGGATCGGCCAACGTCAACGACCGCAGCATGCTGGGGAGTCGAGACAGTGAGCTGGCGGTGTTTGTGGAAGATGAAGAAAGGATCCCATCCATCATGGGAGGGGAGGACTACCAAGCGGGACCCCTCACGCTGGCTCTGCGCAAGGAGTGCTTTCGGTCCGGACACACGATAAGAAAGCCTCCCGCCGTTTCCCCTTCAGAGTTACTTGCAATCATCTCAGCCGTTTCTCGAATTTAAATGGACTCTTTGACACATTTCAGTCCGGCTTTCAAACTCATCACAGGTCAGAATCCGCTCTTGTCAAAGTGCGAAGTGATATAAGGTTGAGTAGTGACAATTTTGGTCTTGTTGGATCTTTGATACGGCGCATCATAAGATGCCGCAGAACAGGTCGCAAACGAGGGTAGAACTAAATGGAACGGTCCTTAAATGGTTCCGGTCCTACCCTACTTTGCAACCATTGGAAAAGCTCTATTCATGACCTATGGGGTCCCTCTAGGTTCAGTTCTTGGAGCCCTTCTGTTAAGCCTGTACATGCTACCCTTGGGTGAAATTCTTCCAAACTTGAATTTTGACCCTCATCGCTCTGCAGATGACTGCAGTTCAATTGAGGTGTTGTGTCCCTATCGAAAGTCGATCAATGACATTTTCTTCCGCAAAACTCAGATAATTGTTTTTGGCAATAGAGTAAAGCAGGTGGTCGTTGTTAGTAAATACCTGGATTCACAATCTCGAAAAGCAAAGACCAAGTCCTGAACCTCGGTGTTCTGATAGATTCTGACCAAGAGTTATTTCAAAATATATGACGGAAACTGCCTTTTACCGTGTTAAGGACATATCAAAAGTGAAGGCTCGGATGCGTCGAGCAGACCGGGGGAAGTTCCTCCGTGCTTTTGTCAGAAGTAGACTTGACTTTTGTAATGGTCTCCTGACCGGACTCCCCCAAAAGAGCATGAAACAGCTGCAGCTCGTCTTCTTACCAGAACGACGACGTCACAGCGTACAACTCCAGTTCAAAACTTTTTACACCGGCTTCCAATCAGCTTTAGCGTCGATTTTTAAAGTTCTGTTCTATGAATCAGTCAAAGGTTTCGGTCCTGAATACATGAAAGAAATGCTTCCGGAATATAAACCCAGTAGAGCTCTGACTTGAGAAGAGCCAGACTCTGGTCCAGTAGTGGAGCGCAGAGTCTGAAGCAAACGTGGCGAAGGAGCATTTGGCTTTTGATTTGATGCGCTACACAAACAACTGAGCTTTGCTTTGCTTGCGTCCAGTGTTCTCGTTGGTGCGGCTTCGGACCCCGGCATCAATATTGACGATCCCATCAGCGATGATTTGTTCTTCTGGGTGTGGAATTCTACTGCCAAGCTAAATGCCACCATCTACAACAAGGTATCCATGAAACCGCTGACAATGGATGTGCTTTTCAACAGGGGACGGGACCAAATATCGCCTAGAATTGCGTTACGAGATATTGAATATTCATTGTTGCCGTGTGATGTTTAGTATATCGTCGCAGCACTTGTGTGTATGCTGCCTATTGATCAGCGCACAATTGCTGTATTTTCCGTAGCATTTGAATCGGCGGTAAGGTGTTCGGAGAGCGTTCCAGCTTTCTTTTCGATCGGAACGTAAGATTAGTTTCTCACTCGTGACTCAACCTGGGCTGCAGGTCTTCTGCTGCCTCCCCTGCAATTGTGTCCACAATCTGCAAGAACTGAAGGAGTACACCAGCAAGGAGCGCCTCTGTGACACCGACCCCGAAAAGGCCAGGCAGGAGCTGAAGGCGGTCCAAGGGCTGCTGGTCCACTTCCCCTTGAAGTTCTTGTGTGAAGAGAACCTGCTGCCTCCGCTGGGCACCAGAGAGGGCATGGCCCCCGTCGGGCTGTGGACGTAGCCGCGTTCTTAGATACGTGTGCTACCCGACGACGGCTCCCGTTGTGCTCATTTACCGGTTCATTTAGTCAACAGCGGTAAGGAAAACCCCCACTTTGTGACCGCTTGTGTGACTTTTTGGAATGATAGCACGTTCTTGAGGATTTGCTTTTACCATGTCCACAATTCATCTCATGTGATTTGAGTACACGCTGTGCTGAACATTAATCAGAACACTTTTATTATTATTTTTTTTTTTTATAAACGTGTGGGTCTTCCCTCCCTCCCTCCCTCCCTCTTTCTTTCTTTCGCTGTCTCGCTCCCTCTGAGGCTTCAGCGCTTACCGCAGTGCCAGCAAATCTGTCAGAAAATGTGTGGTTGTTATGGTGATGGATACAAAAAAAAAAAAAAATGGCAGGGCATTAGCTGGAAAATAGACGAGGCGATACAAGAGGAAATATGTCACTTCATGCAAGTTTTTTTTTTTTTTCCCGTCAGACGTTTGCAGATTTGCTCGTTTTTAAGGTTGCCGTACATTCCGCGTCGACTGCATGATGACGTCAGAATTTTTGAGCCGCTCGATTCCCATATGGGGTCCAAAATTCTGTGCTCGGCCACATTCCGAGTCAACGGTGTCAACGTTTGATACGGGAAGATGACGCAATGTCTTTGTTACATTTATCATAACACTGGAGTGTAGCGAGTTGCGTTTGTAGAGTTTTTGTGTCAGCGCACGATTGTCGCAAAAGACTTTTTGGATGTCCCATTTGCAATAACACTCTTCTAAGTACTCGCTCATTAACATTGTGAATTTTTCAACTTCTGTGATGAAGCGGCAAGAAGTGTGATCCAATCAATGACAGTTTGCCAGTAGAAAATTCTTGCACTGGAACAAATTCTGTACTAGTGGAGGCAAAACAGCACTTGCTCATTTGGAATACTGTCACGTGTCGTACTCCCATCGAGAGTATGCGAAGAAACGACGCCTTCTGATAGCACTTGTATTTACGTCATCGTTACCGTATTTGTCTCATCTCCTCCAACGTGTAAAAATAGTCGATCCTCTTTCAAATACGTACACGATACATTTGTCATCTTTTGTACTCCACCTCGTTGTGGACGTCAAGCCGGATCGTTCGGCATTTCGAGCATCGCGCTTGGCCGTTTCTCACTTATCGTAAAGCAGAATTTTCTCATTGGACGGTGCAACGTGTCTGGAAAAAGTTGGCTGCGTATAGTTTTATGACGCTAAATATAAAATTGATGTGCACAAACCTTCCACGCAGCCAGCGATATTGGACGTGCCTGAATTATTACCTGCAGAAACGCAGCTCAAGCAGTTTTTTAACAATGTGTATACCTACATCTTCCACATACTGTACGTGGCATTATTGTAGCGACAAATGACATTTGAAAATGTTTCTACTATTAATTTCAATGCACCAATCATATTGCATCACTACTGTGCCTTCCTTCCAACCGTCACATGTTCGTTTGGACGTGAATTGTTACTAATGCTCAGGGTTTGAGGTGTCCATCAAAACTGCCTGAATAATGTTCATCTAGTTATTTTTACTCAATAAACCTACATTAACTGAAATTGCGTGTGTGTGTGTGTGGGTGGGGGGGGGGTAAACTTCTTCAAAAAGCACTAGAAGATGCCCCCTATGTGCGTGCGTGTGTATTTTCTTGAATACAAGTAACGCAATCGTTGCCTCGGAGAGGGTTTCTCTTGCCTTTTTTTACAAGCACGTTATGAAATGTTGGACAACGTGTTGGCCTGGTTTCGTCTCGCGGATTGGACCGGGTACCTGCAGTCGGTCTCAACTAAATGGGTGCGCCGCTGCAACAAAACGTGCTCGGAACTCACTTTTTCTTTTGGGCATCGCGATGACGTCACGTGCCGAGGACTGAAACTCGAGCGTGACGCGCCGCCTGCGCTCTTTTGTCCCTGTTAAGTTGCTGTCGCAAAAAAAAACGCTCGGAGCCAATCGTGGACTCGAGCGAGCGCGTCCATTCCCGGTTGTTGTGCAAAAAAAAAAAAAAAAAAAAAATCACGAGTAACGACGACGACACCGGTCGTGGGAGGGAGCAGCACTTGCAAGCGAAAAGATGGCGAAATAGCAAGTTTGGCCGTCTGACGTTGTTTTTGCGGCGGTGTCGGTGGATTTCCGACGACGGCGAGGCGGACGTCGGACGCCCAACTTTCGTGACTCTCGGGCCCGCTGCACGAGGCTTGTTTTTTTTCCGGGAAGGTTTGGCACCGCCGGGCGCGACTGTCAACACAGAAAATGCAAGAAAAAAAAAGGGGGGGGGGGCGAATTTATAGTTGAGCAGCGGCTGCTCAGCCCGCCGCGTTAGCCGCGTTAGCTAAGCAGCCCAAGCGGCTTTGATCGCGCCCACCTGTCTCCTCGGACCACCGGGGGGGGGGGGGGCGCAATTGACTTGACTTGATTTAGGGAGTCGAACGAGCGCGTAGGCATCGCAAGACACTTGAACGACACCTTCGGGGATCGAGACCTCAAGAGAAGGATGCTGGTGGCGGTTCGATAGGCGGCTGTTGTGGTTCGGAACGGGGGACGCCATCACATCAACAACTGCGTTCGCTTACAAAACAAAACCGAAGACGCCGCGTTTTGTTTTTTTGCTTCCCCCCCCCCCTTTCTTCTTCTTCTTCTTCTTTTTCTTTGTGCGGCGTCACCAACCAGACCCGGATTGGTTTTGGCTTCCCGCGGCAGGAGCAGCCGCTTCGTTAGCCCGAACCGAAGCGACGTCGCCGGAATGGAGGCGTCCATGTTCAACAGTCGCTCAAGGTGCACCGACGCTCTAAAGTTGCTTCGGAAAAAGAGCGGATTTCATTTGTCTTTTCCCTTTCAGTTAAGAGGTGGTCGACGAGAGGGTGCTCGCAACAATTCCGGCGACATTTGTGGCGCGCGGCTCGCCCCGAACGTGATTCTGCTGAACAAAACCAACAACAATTTGTGCTGAACCATGTCTGAAAACGCCCCCACGCGAAGCCTGGACGACATCGACCTGGCGGCTCTGAGGGTGAGTCCACGCGACGACAAACTTGAGGCCACAAAAGTCTCGACGCAGCCGCAAAGTGCACAGCTTCGTCGGGCAGAACTTCTGCCATCCGTCAAAGGAAGAATATTTGTCCTTATTGAAATTGCGGCACACCCGACCGAAGGTCTCAGCGGTTGGACTTTGGAATCACATCCCGTCAAATATCCTGCAATGGAATGTAACAATCGTCAGGGTTGATTGCATCAAAATTCCGTGATCGATCAATGCGTCCTATTTTGGCCATTTTTGTCCCGTTTTGATCTCCCAAAAGAAAGAATTTGGTTTTGTCATACGAGTGTTCCAGAACAGGAGCCTCTTGTGTTTGAGAGCGAAGAAGGCGCCAAGCTCTTGGCGAGTGGCGTCGATAAAGCTCGAGGGATTCCGACGTGCTAATTTCAGGTCCCAAAGGAAAGCCAGAAAATCGGGCGCGCCGTTTTCAATCCAAATTGCTACGACTTGTTGTGACGCACTGACCGGCGTTGTAGTCCTCTGACGAGCAACATGTGGCTCAAATCGCGTTTCATGGCATCTAACGGGAAGAAGGATTCTTTCTCTGATGCCCTTTACGGACGGGGGCAAAGAGTGTCTCCTTTGAAATGAGAAATATTTCCCCTTCGTGTTGGACAAACCAAGCAATCTGGTCTTGCCGTCCATCGTACACATTATCGATATCGGGATAATGTTTCTACTCGAGTTTGACGTTGAAAACAAGATTGAGGATATGAGGCCCAAAAGCTGCTCAGGTTTTGAACTCGATTCCTGAACTTTGCTCACTTTTTCTTTCAAAGCGTGTTGCAGTGATCTGATTTTTTTTATTTTTTCTGTAGACACTGTTTGCAATTCTTCCCAACGATTGGCCAAGATTTAGACAACGCCAACTAAATTTCTTCTTGACGGCATTTTTAACAAGCAGCCTTTTTTTGTGCTGCCGGCAGCATCGTCGTCGTGGCCCCCCCCCCCCCCCCCAGCACTCCATTGCCCTCCTCCCCCTCCCCCTCCTCCTCCTCCTCTGCGCCGGACGTGGGTGAGCGGCGCCCCCGCCTTTGGCCACCCACCCCGTCGTTCCCTTCTTTTCCTCGATGGTTCTCTGCCGTTCCTACGATGGCGGCTCTTCTCTCGTCTGCATTTTACCAACCATACGTTGGTCTTTTATCTCGCTGTTTATCAAAGCACGTGTACTATTTTCCCCCTTATGGAATGTCCCCCCCCCCCCCCATTGGAAACAGATGAAAGCAGGACGGGTCATTCTTTCTTTACATCCTAAACCCTAAGCAGCAGTCTCACCACCCACGCATCTCAAAATTGCGCGAAAGTGGTCGTGCTTGTCGTTTTCCTTGGGGGGGGGGCGTCCATGTGGGTGGCAAGGAAATTGAGATTGGGTGTTTTTTTTTTTTTGTTTTTTTTTAAATGAAATGCGCTGAATTTCAAGACCGCTGCCGACGTTGCAAATAACAATTTGGAACTTTTGCTTTTTGATTGCAGTTGTCAGGCTAAAAATAAATTGGTGTAAATTGTCATTCAATGAAAACAGCTCATAAATATTTCCCACGGTCATGGTCAATATTTTCAACACTACATCAAGTGACAGATTATTGGACAAATGGAAATATTTGTTTGCATTTGTGGAGAAACTTGCCAATATACAAATGAGCAAAACGTTAATTTATGTATTTTTTTGACCAAAAAAATAATCCAAACCTGATGGGATGTCCTACGACTACATGGAACGAATCGGCGCGTCCAGTTTTGTCTCTTTTAACCCTTTTGTACAAGTTAAAAGAGACACAAATTATGCAATTTGAAATTTAAAAAAAAATCAAACGTCGAGCCAAAGCGGCTGTTCCGGACGGACCCGGCGTACCTTGCGATGACGCCGCGCAGCAATCGGTGACAACCGCTTGCGACTTGACTTCAATCGAGTTATTTGATGAATACGCTCGGAACCTTGGGCTAATCGGCAGGTCCGGCCTTTCGGTCGGTTCCGTGGCCTTTGAACAGGACCCGGCGGGAATCTTCGAGCTGGTGGAGGTGGTCGGCAACGGGACTTATGGGCAGGTCTACAAGGTGAGGTGCCGTGCCGTGGGGGGGCTTTGGAAATCCAGTCAGCCGTTCTGGCCCCGTTGACCTCCGGTGTCGTCGGAACCAGGGCCGCCACGTGAAGACGGGCCAGCTGGCGGCCATCAAGGTGATGGACGTCACGGAGGAGGAAGAGGAGGAGATCAAGGCCGAAATCAACATGCTGAAAAAATACAGCCACCACCGCAACATCGCCACGTATTACGGCGCCTTCGTCAAGAAGAGTCCGCCGGGACACGACGACCAGCTTTGGGTCTGTCGGAGCTCCCGACCCGTTTGCCGTCCCACCGGGCGCTCGCTCGCTCGCTCGCTCGCGACCGACCGATCTTTTGCCTTCGTTCGCAGTTGGTGATGGAGTTCTGCGGGGCCGGCTCGGTCACCGACTTGGTGAAGAACACCAAGGGGAGCTCGCTGAAGGAGGACTGGATCGCGTACATCTGCAGGGAAATCCTTCGGGTGAGAACAGAAACGGCGACATTTGCCGCTTGCGCTTTCCACAAGTTGTTGCAGGAAGTCGCCAGGCGTCATCTGCCGCCTCATTTTGTCCGTTTTTGTGTGCGTCCAGGGCCTTTCCCACCTTCATGCCCATAAAGTCATCCACAGGGACATCAAGGGCCAGAACGTTCTGCTCACCGAGAACGCGGAGGTCAAACTTGGTATGATCCGCAACCGAGTCACTTTTTCTTTGCATTGTGAAGCAAGTCACGAGGGGGGGGGGGGCGACAAGTAGCTTTGGACGGACATTTCCGAAAGGAACGACGACACCGTTACTGTACTTTGATGAAATCATCTCACCGTTATGCAAATTTTGCGGAGTGACAGACATGACACCCCTCATTGGTGTGGTCCGGCCCCCAATATTGTGTGTGTGTGTGTGTGTCCAGTTGATTTTGGCGTCAGCGCTCAGCTGGACAGGACCGTGGGGCGAAGGAACACCTTCATCGGTACGCCTTACTGGATGGCGCCGGAGGTTATCGCCTGCGACGAGAATCCCGATTCTACCTACGACTACCGGGTACCCCGCCCGCAGCTTTGCGCGAGCATATCAAAAGCCCGGAGGCTGAAGTCCGGTCCCGTTTTCTTTTCCAGAGTGACATCTGGTCCTTGGGGATCACCGCCATCGAAATGGCCGAAGGAGCGCCTCGTGAGTCAAAAGTCTTCCGTTTAAGTCCGGGGCAGCTCGGCGTCTCGACGTTTTCTGTGCCGTGCGTCTCGGTTGTCTTCAGATGGACGGCTGACCCGCTGTAATCGAGCCAGTGCGGTCGTGAGCTGGCACAACGATTGATTGCACGCTCCTTGGCAAGGAGCGCTCGCTCGTACAAATGACGTCCTCGCAGATCTGCTTCAAAGTAATCATGTTCAGCAGTCTTTGCTGCGAGACGCAATATGTCCAGTTTGGAAGATGCCATACTTTATCTCCGACTAAACGCAATATTTGAGCAATTTTAGAAGCGTTGTGAATGGTTTCTGAAATGTTTTTGTAGCTGTCAACTTATTTTTCAACAGGGAGTGGACGGAGACTCGGAGGGAGTAAAAATGCTTGCACTAATCTCAACGTGATGACATTGGAACGCAATTGGCAATTTTGATTGGCATTCGCGGGCCACGTAACATGTAGTGGTGGGCCCGATTTGGCCCCCGGGCCACCAGTTTGACACCTGTGCGCTAGAAGTGTGTGTGTGTGTGTGTGTTCCTTTTTTTTTTTTTTTTTTTTTTTAAAAAGTGCCGTCGTGCGGCCCGTTTCCAAAAGGCTGCCTTGACAAAAAGCTTCCACTGGCCTAGCGAAGCGTGAAACTCAAAAGCTCACCACTCAGGTTTAGCGAGCGAGGTAGCGACCTACCTACGCCGGGAACAACGTGACTCACGGTCCTTGCGCTTACATTCAGTGTAACAATAGGCCCGAGGCACCGGGAAAGATTGGATAACACCAGCTGCGGCCATGTTGGAGAGTACAAAGAACCTGGGCGTTGATGACCTGCGCTGGGAAAATGCAAAATGATGTCTGACGTGTAAAATGGCGCAATTGAACTTGTGTTGGCTTTCCGCGGTAAATTGACGATGGAGTTGACACGATGCAAAAGTGTACGTTGTAACCCATTTTCCTTGATTTCCGTAGCGCTGTGTGACATGCATCCAATGAGGGCCCTCTTCCTGATCCCCAGGAACCCCCCCCCTAAACTTAAATCCAAAAAGTGGTGAGTTCCATGCTCCTGAAATGTTTGTTTTCTGTTGTAAGAAGGAAAAAAAAAAAAAAAAAAAAGTACTTCATGGGTATTGTGAAATATCTCATTGCTTCCTGCTAATCTCCACAAAAAAAAAAGGCAACTCGTGACTTGAGAAAGACTCGTATCAACAGATTATGCAACTCCTCCGTGAGCGTTCTCAACCCGCATTATTCAACTTTTTAAAATCTGATTTCAAGCGCCTCTCCAAAAGCAAAAAAATGAGATTTACTAAACTGGATGATTGGTGAATTAGCCAGCTGGCGACGGATCCCCGACCTCTGAGCGCTCTCAGTCTTGCCCCCCCCCCCCGCCCCGCCCCGCCCCGCCCGACTCCCCTCTCCCCCTTCTGGCAGGTCCAAGAAATTTATTGACTTTATCGAGGCCTGCCTCGTGAAGACGTATCCCAGCCGTCCGTCCACGGAGCAGCTGCTCAAGCACACCTTCATCAGGGACCAGCCCACCGAGCGGCAGGTTCGGATTCAGCTCAAAGACCACATTGACCGCACGCGCAAAAAAAGGGGGGAGAAAGGTCAGCGGACGGATCAAACGGGACCGAGCCCGCTGATTGCAGCGCTGCGGTTTCACAATTAGTCTCATTTTCCTCACAGAGGAGACGGAATACGAGTACAGCGGTAGTGACGAAGAGGACGAAAACCGCAGCGATGACAGAGAGTCCAGGTATGGTTTTGTCTGCTTCCCGTCTTTGTGGTGTGGGCATTTGGAAGAAAAAAACAAAACCAAAACGTCAAACGGTGATGAAATGACCCCCCGGTCATTTCTTTTTCCCAGTGTAATTGTTTTTAGACAAGCGCAAACAAGTCTGCGCTTGTGCTGTCAGAAGCTTCATTTGTGCAAATTGAGATACTTGGGGCGGGGGGGGGGACCTCCCGCGTGTCCGAAGTTGCCGCGCAGTCATCCAAATAAGAGGCCAAGTGTGCTTTCTTCAAGCTTTGAGGTTCTTGTAAAACTGACAAAAGAGAATGAAACATTTCTCAACCGCCCCACGTAGGAGCTCCGTCCTAACGTTTTTTGCGCAAAACGCCACAAACATCCCGACGGATGCGAACCCAACGTTAACGCGCACGGATCAGCGACACCTTCGCCAACCTAACCTCTCTTTTTTTTTTTTTTTTTTTTTTTTCCCCCTACCGGACCGGCAGCTCCATCCTCAACGTGCCGGGGGAGTCCACCCTGCGTCGGGACTTCCAGCGGCTCCAGCAGGAGAACAAGGAGCGCTCGGAGGCCCACAAGAGGCAGCAGGCCCAATTGGCCGCCCAGCGCCGGGACCCCGAGGAACACAAGCGCCAACTGCTGCACGACAGACAGAAACGCATCGAGGAGCAAAAAGAGCAGCGCCGGCGACTGGAAGAGGTAACGTCGACGAGGTGGCCGCACCGGCGCCGAGTACGTCGCTTCACACCGGCCGGTGTAACCGTGGAGGGCGGGGCTTATAAACGCGCTCCGCACGGGACGGAGAGTTTTTCAAGAAACTCCCGAAAGGTTTGGCGACCGCCGCGCGCACACTTTTGAATCTAAATCTCTGAAATCAAAGCGGATGCAAATGAATTGCGGTAAAAGCCGTGCCGCGGTGAGGCCTTCGCGCTCTCCTCCCGCCATGTCGGCTGTCCAAAGCAGCAACAAACGTGTCAAATTCCGTCACGGTGTGTGCGCTCCGGCTTGGTTTTTTTTTTTTTTTTTTTTTTTTTCCATTGCCTTCAGTTCACCCCCCCCCAACGCCGTGCAAAAATGTGGGCGGCAATCTACCCATTCGAAATTCTCCTGCGCTAAATAAACGTTGCTCATTTCTCTTTTTCCTGCCCCCCCCCCCCCCCCCCAGCAACAACGGAAGGAGAGGGAAATGGCGAGGCAGCAGGAAAAAGGGCCCCATCGGCGACTGGACGATTTGAGGCGAGAGGAAGATCGAAGATTGGCGGAAAGAGAGCAGGTAACCAACGGCGGGGGAGAGAGAGGCGCAGCGACCGGCCAATCGGGGTGAAGTGTGGGCGTGTCCAACTGCAGCAAGTGGTGAAATTCCGTGAGTGGGTTGCCATAGCAGCAAGGGTTGAAATGATTGTATTTCTGTCTGCGTGGCTCTTGCTGTTTCCTGACACACACACACACAGTCGCGCCACGCTGGTTCTGATCCTCAACGTTTTTTCACCACCAAAGTTCTCCCAACACTGATCACCAAATTGAATGCTCAGCGTTACATAACTGTTGTATGATTGTGTCGTGTCCCCCCCGCCGTCCTCCTGGCCTCTCCGCAGGAGTTTATAAGACACAAGTTGGAAGAGGAGCAGCGTCAGCTGGAGATCCTTCAGCAGCAGCTGCTTCAGGAGCAGGCGCTGCTTATGGTAAATAAGCTCCTCCCCCTCGCCGTCGCCTCATTCAACTTCACAAGCAGAAAGACGCACGACAGTAACCGGCAAAACTCATTTTTGTCACGTCACGTTCAGCAGTCGACGTTTACGAGCTCGTTTGGGGATTCTGGCTAATGCGTTTTTCACTTTGGTAACACAAAAGTCTCAACGCCATCATTTATGGAATATGAAATTTTGGTCCAGATTTTCACAGAAATCACGGAGGTTAAGACCCCAAATTTACCTTCGGGGGGCCCACATAAAACCAGGCGGCACCCCCCCCCCCACCCCCCCCCGGGGCCTTGAGATTGACACTGGAGTTTGATTCTGCGTCATCGTTTTCAAATTCCAATCTATCCGGTAAATGCTTATCAGACATGTTTGGAGTCAAGTAGGAACCTTTTCAAAGTAATATTTTGGCTTGCGTCAAGTTACCAAGTACAATAATTGTAAACATTAAATGAAACACCAACGTGGCTTAAAAGGGACTTTTACGGCGAATGCGGCCATGTTCCACATTTGCGCCTAAAGCGGATGTTTATTCAAACGCGAGCGTTGGTGAGATGAAAAAAAGCAAAGGTCTCCGGCTCCCAAATTTCTTACTCTGTCCTGCCAAAATCACATGAAGGCAAGCAATATTTCAAAACTTAAATGATGTCAGTTGGATTTTTCTTTCCTTGGTCTCGTCTCCTCGAAATGATTTCATCAAATTTGCATTAAAACTGATTCAATTCTATTTTTTTTTTTTTTTCTGTCCGCCGGTAACCGGTGACCATACGTACCATTAAAAAAAAAAAAAAAAAAAACTAATCCGCGTCCGCCGTGCGTTTTTGGGCTCGGCTCAGGAGTACAAACGCAAGCAGCTGGAGGAGCAGCGGCAGTCGGAGCGTCTGCAGAGGCAGCTGCAGCAGGAGCACGCTTACCTGGTGTCCCTGCAGCAGCAGCAGCAGCAGCAGCAGCAGGAGAAGAAGCCGCCTCCGCTCTACCACTACAACAAGAACTTGGAGCCCAACAACAAACCCACGTGGGCCCGCGAGGTGCGACCACGGGAACGCGAGCCGCGGCATTCCGCCGCCTTCATCATCGCTCGCTCTTATAGGTGGAAGAGCGAAGTAAGCGCAACAGACAGGGGGGGTCCCCCAAAATCTGCACCACCGTCTCCGACACGGCCATCCAGTCTCGCTCGGACTCCGTCGGCCAGTCCGGACCGGGCCCGTCCGCTCAGACGCCGCCGATGCAGAGGCCCGTCGAGCCTCAAGGGGTGCAGGGCAAGGTGGGCGCTTTACGAATGTGCCGTCAAGCCTCTTCTTCCTCGGCTCCTTTTTTTTCAACACAAACAAACCTTTTTCCTTCCTTCCTTCTTTCCTTCCTTCCTTCTTTGCCGCCCCCCCCCCTCCCCCTCCCCCTTTCCGGGCCGGCGTGGTCATCTTGCGCTCTTCCTGCCGCCCTAAAGTTCCAGATGGCTCACTTGGTTCCGCTAAAGCCTTACGCGGCCCCGGTCCCTCGCTCCCAGTCTCTGTGCGACCAGCCTACTAAGACCATGTCCGCATTCCCTACCCAGGACCCGTCCCTCGCCCCCACGCCCCGCCCCGTGCACTCCAGAGAGCTCGTGCGTCAGAACTCGGACCCCACGTCCGAGACCCCCGCACCGCAGGCGCACCTGATCAGGGAGGATCGCGGGCCGTGGATCCGCCTGCCGGACGTGGACCTCCCGCCCAAGGTCAGCCGGCCGGACTGATCTTGTGTGATACGGACCGACCGCACGTGGGGGGTTGTCCACAAGTGAAGGCTGCCGTTGAGCGTTTGATGCGAAGGTTTTTGCAAAGTACTAATCGATCCGAACCCTCAGATGACCCAGAGGACCGCATCCATCGCCGCAGCCCTCAACAGCAACCTGACGTCTGGCGTTCGCCACCCGGCGAGGGCCAGGTAAAGCCATCCGTCATCCGCACGCCACACCGCAATCTGCGTTTTAAATTTGCGAGGTCTTTGGAGTTCGCAGCTCCTTCTTCACTCAAGGGTTTTCGTGAAGGCGCTAAAAAAAAACCGAGCCGCTTGTTGACTTTGGCCCAACGTCCGTCTGCGTCTGCGGCATTTGGGTTTTTGGCCACGTCGCGGCACCGGCGCGCAATCTGCCAAAAGGCTAAACGTTTGCGACGGCGGTCTCCTGTGCGCAGCAATCCGGATCTCAGCCGAAACGATCGCTGGGAGAGAAGCGACGGCGTCAACGTCGTATCCAATCTGCCGCAGACGGGCTCGTTGGAGCGCCACCGCATCCTCAGTGAGTCCCCGCGTGCTCCGGAACCGGACTTGGATCCAAAGGTTCCTCCTAACTGCGTGACGCGCTCTGATGATTTTCAGGTTCCTCCAAAATGGATTCCCCGATCCTCTCCCACGACAGCCGTCAGAATCCAGGGGAGTCTCGCACCTCTTCTCGCCCGGGGCGTCCCGCTGTAAGCTTTACTTGCATTACTTTGCGCACCCCGGCCAGCGAAATACTTTTGGATTTGTAAAACCCACCGACAAATGGCATGCACGGCTCTTCAGTCTGATCACGATTGGATCGCCAATTGTTGTATATTTTCTCCCAACCTAACCCTTCCTGTTTGACTTGTCCCCCATAATGCGTCTTGGCATTACCTCAATTGTAGAGTTACAAGAGAGCAATAGGAGAGGTTAGTACTGCGTTCTGCGTACTGCGTTCTGCGTACTGCGTTCTGCGTTCTGCGTACTGCGTGCTTGCTTTTGTGTGTGGATGAAGTCTCCTGCGTTGATGCATCCGTATTCACGTTTGCAAAGATTGAATTGCTCATCTTGCACGTTTTTTTGTGTTTTGCGCTTGTTGACATTTCAAAATAAGGAGGCCTCCTCTAAAATATCGGGGGGGGGGGGGCTCTCCTTTCACCGTCTTGCCTCCATTCCGCGTTTTGTCGCCCGCCGTAATGCCGTCGCGACTCATTTTTGCGCACAAACGGACGTGGGCGCACGTCGCAGGATCACGGCCTCTTCGCCAAAGAGCGTGCCGAGGAGCAGCCGAGGCCCCCGGTCAAGGCCAACGACTACTCCTCGTCCTCGGAGAGCAGCGAGAGCAGCGAAGAGAGCGAAAACGGAGAAGGGGCCGACGAGGAGGAGAGCGCCGCCGACCGGTGAGATTCTCATTGCGCCGGCGCCGTGGAAGTGATTGTAAAAATGCGGAAACGGCTCGCGTCCTTGGGTCTCAGTCGCAGGGACGCAGACACCGACTCGGTCAACACCATGGTGGTTCACGAAGACGAGGACGAGGGCGAGGGCGAAGGCGAGGAGGCGGAAGGCCGTCGGCCCGGAGGTTACGGAGATCAGACCATGTTGGTGCAAAGGGTGAGCTGAGCGCCGAGACGGCAGGTCGCGTGGACCGTAGAGACCGCGAGTCGTCGATTGCCGTTGCCCGGCGACCGCGGCGTAGGTCGCCGAACAAGATGGCGGGGCGACGGGCCGGCTGGCCGATCAAAACGTCCGATGTGATGAGAAAAACGACACTGTCGGCTTTGTGTTGATTTGCGGTCGTTTGCAATGTTTTTTTTTTTTTTTTTTTAAGACCCCAGAGAAGCGCAGCCACAATGGCTACACCAACTTGCCGGACGTGGTGCAGCCCTCCCACTCCCCCACGGATCCCGCCGCGCTCTCCTCCTCCCCCGGGAAGGACTCGGTCTATGATGTAAGAGCCACGCTAAGCCCGGCGCAAACGTTGGCCGCTTGCGGCGAGTGATTGAAGTTGTGCCCCCTCGCTTGACCGGCAGTATCAGTCCCGATGTTTGGTCAAGGCGCCCGGCAAGTCCTCCTTCACCACTTTTGTGGATCTCGGAATGTACCAGACGCCGGGAGGTGCCGGGGATAACGTCTCCGTCGCCAGTGAGTGGGACGGCCGGTGCCGAAGTCGCCTCGGTGTCGGTGACGTGCGGAACCCGTCAAATGTCGCCGTGGCGTTTAGGCTCGCGCTTCGAACAGCTGAAGATGGAGGTGAGGAAAGGCTCCATGGTGAACGTCAATCCCACCAACACGCGGCCCCCGACCGACACGCCGGAGATCCGAAAGTACAAGAAGAGGTTCAACTCTGAGATCCTGTGCGCGGCGCTTTGGGGTAAGCGGTAAACGCGGCGTGTGATGGATTCCGGAAATCGCTCAAGTCGTTGGCGCTCGTCGCTGTCGGGTTTTTGGCCGTAAGCCACCTCCCGCTTCCGCCGATTCGTTCCTAGGCGTGAACCTGTTGGTGGGGACGGAGAACGGTTTGAAGCTGCTGGACCGCAGCGGCCAGGGCAAAGTTTACCCGCTCATCAACTCGCGCCGCTTCCAGCAGATGGACGTTCTGGAGGGCCTCAACCTGCTCATCACCATTTCAGGTCTCTGCCGGTGCCTCCGAATAGACGTCGCGGCCGCTTTTCATCTCGTCCTAAAACCCTTCGTCCCCCGCCCCCGCAAGGCAAGAAAAACAAGGTGCGCGTTTACTACCTGGCCTGGCTGAGGAACAAAATCCTCCACAATGACCCCGAAGTGGAGAAGAAGCAAGGCTGGACCACCGTGGGCGAGATGGAGGGCTGCGTGCACTACAAAGTGGGTGAGTGGCGGCCTCCGTCCGTCCGGCGTCGGGACGGCGTCGCGTTGACCCCGCTTGACCTCCTCCTGGCCAGTGAAATACGAGCGGATCAAGTTCCTGGTGATCGCCTTGAAGAACGCGGTGGAAGTCTACGCTTGGGCGCCCAAACCTTACCACAAGTTCATGGCCTTCAAGGTAGGCCCGTCGAGGTAGACCAGACCGAGCGCCCGTCGACGTTTTATTGACGCCGGCCCCGCCATCCTCGCGAGCAGTCCTTCGCGGACCTGCCGCACAGGCCCGTCCTCGTGGACCTGACGGTGGAGGAGGGTCAGAGGTTGAAGGTCATCTACGGTTCCTGCGCCGGCTTCCACGCCATCGACGTGGACTCCGGGAACAACTACGACATCTACATCCCGGTTCACGTAAGTTGTACGCACGCGGCGCCGCCCGGGCAGATGGGACGGACGCCGACGGGATCCGCTCCTGCGCTCCCGAACAGATCCAGAGCCACGTGACTCCGCACGCCATCGTGTTCCTGCCCAGTTCCGACGGGATGGAGATGCTGCTGTGCTACGAGGACGAGGGCGTCTACGTCAACACGTACGGGCGCATCATCAAGGACGTGGTCCTGCAGTGGGGAGAAATGCCCACGTCCGTCGGTACGCGGCCGCAGGGCGGAACCGGAACCGGAACCGGCGGCCTCGTCGCTAACCGCGGTCTGCTTTTGCTCCGCAGCTCACATCTGCTCCAATCAGATCATGGGCTGGGGGGAAAAAGCCATCGAGATCCGCGCCGTGGAGACGGGACACCTGGACGGCGTCTTCATGCACAAGCGAGCTCAGAGGCTGAAGTTTCTTTGCGAGCGTAACGACAAGGCAAGAAAATGGCCGTTTGATTTGATTTGATTTGGACGGATTGGAAAACGCTTTCTGCTTTGTGTCGTCGTCGTCGTCTTCTCAGGTTTTCTTTGCCTCGGTGCGCTCGGGTGGCAGCAGCCAGGTCTACTTCATGACCTTGAACAGGAACTGCATCATGAACTGGTGAAGGGACGGACGGACGGACGGGATTCGGAACCACGTCCGCTCGCTGAACGTACATTTAGAACCAAATGTGGTCTTTTCAATTCGTTTTGGCCTCCCAGTAAAAAGAAATTCTCACAAATTTGATTTGATTCTGGGCCGGCTCGTCCCAAATCCCAGCGCCGTCGCTCGCGTCTCAAGTAGTCCTCGCCGTGCGGTACTGTGTTATCTTAACGATTTAGTACAAATGTGATATTTATGTGTAGTGATTCTGAATGAGTGCTATTTTTGCATTTTGCTCTACTGTAATTCTATTTGGACGTAGACGCTGTTCCGGTGCAGTCTTGTCGGTGTACGCGGCCCGGTCCGGTCGACGCGTGGATTTGGAATATTTGCCGGTGGAAAAGGCCAAATTTTCAAGTGGCGTCTCGCGGTTCTGAATATACTGCTGTGGTTGGGGGGGGGGTGTATCGAAGCAGTCTTCTCCATTTTCTGTGGAGCGACACCAGTTTTGACGGCGTTGGTTGAATCCAAAGAGATTTGGAAATATTTGGATCGCGCAGATTTTTTTTTTTTGTCTTTGTGGGGGGGAGGGGGGGGGGCTGTCGCCTTTTGACAATATACAAAAATACGTAATTGTACAATAGTTTGAGTGTGCATGTAAGCCGTTGAACTATAAGAGTGTATCCAAGTTGTTTTTAGATTGCGTTTCATAATTATTGTACGTTGGCAAGTGTGATTATTTTCTTTTTTTTTTTTTTGGGTTGCTTTTTCTGGGGTTCTTTTCTCAACACGTCATGTTTACAGTTTAAGCAGTGCCTTGGAGTTGGAACCATAATGTTAAAAAAAAATACAGAAAATGGCTTTAAGCCCCGCCCTGAGTCGCTTTACCAACCGGAACCGGAAGCCCGATTGGGATCTGTGTTCCGATTGACCCCGAAAGTGCACTTAAATAGTTTAAATGCGCGTTTTGGGTAAAAACAGGATTCTTCAATGAATCGTCTTTCGGAAATTTGGCAGGAACGAAGAATTGAGCAGTTAATCCCCGAATTCTTAATAATAATAAAAAAAAAAAAGATGACTGGACTGGACTGGACTGGGGGGGGGGGGGGGGTCGAGATAGAGCAAAGCCATAAATTGATGTCGGCGCTCGTGTGAACGCAGTCATGGGGAAAGGAGCCTGACTATATTTACAGAAGTCTTATTTTATATTTTAAAGAGAGAAAACTCAAATCTATCTATATGTCTATATCGTCATGTAAATGAGTGTGAGGAACAACTGAATGTACTTGTATGGAAGAGAGATTTGTATTTCTACAAAAGTGGAAAAGCGGCGCCTCGATCGCTCAGTCGGTCCAAGCACAAAAAGTGTCGCGGGCCTTGGCTTGATGAGCTTGAACGTGTTTCAGTCCAGATGAACGAAAAAGTGCCCCCAAAAGAAGGAAAGCAATACAATCAGTCTGTGCCGGTGCGGCTGCTTTTTTGGGTATCCTCGACTTGGTTTTGCGATCTCCGCTGGATGGTTTTTCTTTTCCGTGTTGGCTGTGCCGCTCAAATCGGTTTTGCGTTTTGAAGGGTTGCCCAAATTGCCTCGTAAAAAGCGGATCAGTCATAGCAGAGTCCGAGAATTGCGGTTTGGAATAATATCAAATGTTGTTTTTTTTTTTTTTTTTTTTTTTTATGGCAGTATTTTCGTTTGCAGGTGTTTGTGTTTCAGAAGCTAAACTTTTAAGACTTTCAAAGATTGTGTTCGTGTGCAATACAAAATAAAATTCTCTCCATCTCTCGAGTGCTGCTCTTTTACCATTTTTCTAACTTCTCGAGGGCCGTCGTGTAATTTCCCTAAAGTATGAAAGTGATTTACTTACTACAAATGTTGGCGATAGAGCAGGTTTTTTTTTGTTTTTTTTTTTTTTTGTTACGTATTGGATGTATAAATGTGGCGGCACGGTGTGCCAGCTCGAAAGCGTCGGCCTCACAGATCTGAGGACGCGGGTTCGATCCGGGGCCCCGCCAGTGTGGAGTTTGCATTTTCGCCCCCGACCTGTGTGGCTTTTCTCTGGGTGGGCCCCAAAACATGGCAACGTTAATTGGACAATTCTAAATTGCCCCTTGGTGCGATTGGCAGTTTTGTCTCCCAAGTGCCCTGCGATTGGCTGGCGACCAGTTGTGGGTGTGCCGCGCCTCCTGCCCATGACAGCTGGGATTGGCTACGGGACTCCCGCGACCCTCGTGAGGATAAGCAGCTCGGGTTTCAATGCAGGTCGGTGAAACCGCCGTGAAATGAACTCGGGACTCCCTCTCGCGGTTGGTCCGTTTTCCCACATTCAAGACTTGCACTTTGCACCTAATGCATTTTAATGTAATCGCTTTGTGCATTCTCTTATTTTTTTGTGTGATGTTCAAGTTGATTCCAATTTTAAATACACGTTTTAATAATGCCTTGTTATACGAGCACTTTGGCCTCCTCCACTACTGCATTTAAATGTCACGATGGTGGTACTTTGGGAGTTTTTGCATACACGGTAGTAGTACACCGTACTACTGACTGCTCGATCATTTGTGGCAGGACCAAGTGCATTTTGTTGTTTCGCCACACGGTGACGCTGCAGCGCGATTTGTTGGCTGACATTTGGTTAGTCGGAGTTCCATTGCCACCGATTAATGGCAATCTTATGTAAAATGTCAATGCTGTGCCGCCGTTAAAATGATTTTGCCCACTTAATTATGATCCTGTCATCAGAATTGTTTTTGCCAAGAGTACCCGCAATAACTTTGCTTTTGCCCACAATCACACTGAATGGGTGACCTTTAAGACATAATCAGGCCGTTGTGCAAGTTAAGCGCTCCGTTAAAAAACGAGACACAAATAATTCACATCCCGTGCTTGGAAAAAAAAAAAAAAAAAAAAAACCCATTCACCGGCAGGAGATTATTTATTAATATTGTGTACAATTGTACCATCTTGACATCCATATTAAAGTGGGAATATTGGCTCCTGCTTCGTTCAAACTCTTCTTAATGCTTTTATTTTTATCTTTTAAAGTTAATTCACCTCTTATCAATGTTGTCTAGTAATAATCCTTAAAGTGTATCTGAGGCACACGAGAACACGGAGAAATCAGGTGTAAAAAAAAAAAAAAGCAAAAAATCTGATGCAGAGTGTGGGCCGTGTAGCTATAAAAACCTTCTAAGAGATTTTTTTTGTCCCCCCCATCATGTTTATTCGGGAGCTCCAATTGTGCACTGGAGTCAGCTGAAGGGAGCGCGGGAGGTTCGCTGTAAACTACGTCGTCGTACTACGTCTTTGTGGACACTCGTTGAGCTTGCGTGCAGTACAAAAAAAGAAAGAGAAAGTCGGGTCGGGTCGGGTCGGTGCCTTCAGTTCCAGATCTTGAGGAAGCTGTCCCAGGAGCCGGTGGACGCGGCCATGCCGTCGTCAGTCACGCCGAGGCAGCTCACGCGATTGTCGTGGCCGGCGAGGACTCCTGCGGGAGGCCCGGCACAGACAAAAGTTCACTTGTTAACGTCAAAAAGGTTTTGGCCCGACCGGAACGCACCGGGGCCTTGTGTTTGTCCATACGGAAGACTTGACTCATGTTCCGGAGTTGAACCGTCGACTGCCGTTGTGCCCTCAACATTATTTGCCACGTCATTGTGTTGTTTTTTTTTTTTGTTTTTGTTTTTTTTTCTTGTATAATTTTAGTCCCCCAGACATAGTCGTGATCCTATTCAGGAAGCAGGCTAGCAACTCTCCAGCAATCCTTTTTCTTTTTTCCCGATAAAAGTCCGCATTTTGCAAGAAACAACCACAGGATTTCGAGTCTTACTAAAGGTGCGCAACTAACTCGCTTGCGCAGCAGTGCAAATATATGCCCCTGCCCCCCCCCCCCATCCGCGCTTCGTTAGGGTCGTACTTCCTGTTTCCCATCAGTTTTTTTTTTTTTTTTTTGGTTTTTAATATTCATGGCCTAGAAGTTGTTTTTTTCCTCTCCCTGGATATTCAAGGTTCCAAACTATGCTTGCGCGGCAGCTACAAATATTTCGTCCCGTTTCTGGTTTCTTTCTCGGTTTCTGCTTTTCATTTAAGGATTTTATATTTACGGAGTTGAAGACTTTACCAACCAAATGGATCACGAACTGCACACGTTAAGCTAGAAGGCGCAGCGGCTACAACTACGTCAGCTGTACCTGGAGAAGGCGCACTCAGTTCCTGCCGTAATTTTTATTTATTTTTTTTTTTTTGGGTTCCATTTGGTTGTTTGACGCGTACGGCCGAAAATAGTCGCGTGGCATCTGGGAAAGGCTTCGGCGCACCCACCTGCCCTGTCTCCCTTCATGGCGTCCCAGACGTTGCAGTTGAAGTCATCGTAGCCCGCCAGCAGAAGGCGGCCCGAGCGAGAGAAAGCCACCGAGGTGATGCCGCAGATGATGTTGTCGTGGCAGTAGAGGCCCAGTTCCTGGTCGGCGCGCAGGTCGAACAGCCTGCAGGTGGCGTCGTCGGAGCCCGTGGCGAAGGCGCTGCCGTTGGGGAAGAACTGAGGGAGAGGTGAAACGACACAAAAACGTCACGAGTCACGGCGGTCGGGGCGCCGGAATCCGTAAAAGACGGGAAACGGGGTGCGTTGGGGCCCCCGGGAATGGGCTCGAGCGCTCGTCTGAGGCATGACCTGAACACGGTCACGGTCACGACAACTGACCTCTCTCGTTGTAGCGCAAGCAGACAATAGAGATGGAGTTTTTTTTGCAAACGGACACTCACGCAAATGGCATTGATATCCGACTCGTGTCCGGTGAAGGTCTGCCGACACATGCTGTCTCTGATGTCCCAAAGCTTGACCGAGGCGTCGCATGCCCCCGACACGAAGGTCCGCAGGTCGGGCGCCAGGGAGAGGCTCATCACGTCGCCCGTGTGGCCCGAGAACACCGTGGTCTGCTGGCTGGTCTCGACGTCCCACAACGCGCTTGGGGCACAACGGGGCGCGCAAGTTAGACCGGCGCCGTCGCCCGCGGAAAACTGTCGGCGGCGCGTCGGGCTCACCAGGTGGTGTCTCCCGAACTGGTGATGATTTGATTGTCGTCGATGAAACGGCAGCAAGACAAGTAGCCTGGCGCGAGAAAAGCGCGAGCGACGTGAACGCCGGATTCCGACCTCAACGTCAGATCCAGGCGACCCGACCCTCTCACCCGTGTGCCCTGGCAGTTCCCTGCTGATCCTGACGTTCCCCTCGCGCGTTTTCAGGCAGTAGATGGAGCAGATGTTGTCCAGGCCCCCGCACGCCACGTAGTTGCCGGATGGGGCGTACGCGCAGGTCATCACCCAGGAGGAGCGCAGGGGGATGGCGTGGATCTGAAAATTGGAGCTCACGGCCATCAGGTGACAAACTAACCCAACATTTGGAGCGGAGGCGGGGGCGGGGGCGGGGTTTAGACTCTCGAGCATACCTTGTTGGTGGTGTGGCTGTCCCACACGATCAGTTTGCCGTCCTGAGAGGCGCTCACCAGAAGCCTGCGGAGACGCGCGTCACGTCACGTCACGTGAGCTTCAAAGCACGATTTTGCTGTGTTTTTATGATACACACAGTCATAAACTTCGCCAAGGTTGCAATCGGTCGGACTCATTTAGGTCAACGAGCGGGGCCTCGCCAGATGATGTTGTTACACTCCAGTCCTGCGGGAGGCGATAGTTTGAATTACAGCTTGGGCCCAAACTGCCCATGTGGGACAAACGATTGACACCTCTGACGTCTCCGTTTCTTTTGTTCTCCTCAGACAGGATGCTTCCTTTTGGATGCTTTTTGTTTTTCCCTCCAGATGTTGCTACCGTGAAATCGTTATCAATAATACTGTACAGCAGAAAAAGTTTGGCTTTTCTTTTTGACTTGTAAACTCCTTGAAGCGGTACCCTCTGCAGTCAAATAACCCCTTCAGACGTTTTTTCAACCATTGCTAATATTTGTTTTTATGAAGACCACATTTCCTTGAGCCGCCAAACTTTTCGTTGGGGGGGGTCCCAACGATCCTAGGAGCTAAATTGTCCGGGGGGCTTCGTGCCCTGGTGGCTTCCATAAACTCCTATGACAAATACAAAAATTGGATCAAGATTTCGTTTTGCCCGGAGGCGGGGTTCGAAGGCGGTCGGCCGATGGTCGACGGCCGGGCCCGCGCCCGTGGGACTCAGCTGGGCACAACCAGAATGAGTAATGTGGGGGGAGGGGGGGGGGTGTCCCCCTTACTGTGAGCTCACCACCTGTGGGAGGGGCCATCGGGGTCCATGTGCAGCGCCAACTGAGCGGTGGCCAAAGGAGGTTTGGTTACTGGACTTCCGTCGTGCCCTTCGCGGATTGTCCATAAAAATGTTCTGGCATGAGGGGGACCACATGTGCACTTTGGACCAGGACACCCTGGGTCGCAGTTCAGTGGTCGCGTCATCGGACTTGCGACCGCATGTCTGTCAACCGATCACCACCTGGCGGTGGTGGAAGATGCCGGTCTGACGTGACGGGCCCAAATCTCTGGTGAGGGTCTGCTGGGACCGTCTCAGAAAGAGTATCAACTCCCAAGTGTGAAATAATCTTGGCCACGTTGTGGGGGATGCGAGTGACACCGAGTCCCACCGGAGCACGTTTTGCACCTCCATCGCTGAGCCGTGGCAGCGATCCCAGAACCTGTCGGCGGACACCGATGGTGACCGATGGCGTCGGGGTGAAGGGGGAGTCCTGTCGGGGCCTTTTGGCCCGTGGGACTCCTGAGGCGGCCGACCGAGCGGAATGCAGCTTCGGTGGTCGCTGAAGCAAAAACTCAGGCGTGGGAGGAGGAGTTGGGTGAGGCCACGGAGAAAGACATCTGGGCGCCTTCAAGGGGATTCCGGTCCGCCGTCTCGGGAGGGGGAAGCAGTGTGAATTGCGGGGTTAGGGCGCCGCCGAACTTGACCCTGGACGTCGTCAGTCAGTCAATTCCACCGAGACGCCTTTCCGTGAGGAAGCAAAGTCTGGCTTCTCTCAGGTTGAGCTGAAAAGCCCCTCGGTGGATGAGGGTGAGCGGTAGCAGATGAATCGACGGAAGGTGAGGCCGACTTGCGCATTTTGACACTCCCCCGGGGAGTCCCGTTTGAGGCGACAAATAGAAGAACAGCTCGACGACCCCACCTCGAGTCCGAGCCCCAGTGCATGGCGTAGATCTTGGCGAGGTGGCCTCGGAGGGTGCGTCTCGTTCGCATCTGTATCCGCCCCACCGGATCCAGGCCGGCGGTTACCTGGAGCGGATTTCAAAAGCGACCTCGTCACCGATCTGGACCCGATCAGCGGCGGCCGATCCGCGGCGCTCACCTGCGTCAGGGTCGAATCGCCGCAGGCCTTCCTGGCGTCCTGGAAAAAGGCCACGGCAAAAAAAGTTACGAACGGAAAATACTTCCCGAGCGAAAGCCGTGTTCGACGTACCCGAATCTGGTTCCTCAACTGCTCGGCCTCCTGACGAAGCTGCTCCAGCTCGCTCATTTTGGGACTCGTTTTGTCTGAGGAGGACAGCGCAGCACAACTTGTTTGGCGCCGCAAGGACAAAGTCAAATACTTCATGATGCCGACCTCAAATTCTAAGCAAGGATGTTCGCTCGAGCGACTGCTGAACACATCCTTCTCACTGTTCTGAGGTTGAGGGTTCAAATTTGGCCTCGCCCGTGTCCATTGAAGGCTGCGGGAATGGATATGGGCGTGCCCCCCGCCCCTGGCGGAACAGCGTACTTGATCTCATTGAGTGCGACTAATGAAGTGGTTGTTGAGTATTTAATACAAATAATCCGCCCCCGCCCACAATCGGGGCAGAAGACGCCCATTGGCCACTCCCACCAAAGCCGAAAGGACCCCCTCCCCCCCCCAGCTAAACGTCGACTTGAATTGGAACTTACTTCACAGTATGGACGATCAATAATAGAGAGGCCCCCCCCCCAAAAAAAAAAAAAAAAAAAAAAACCCTCTGCTTGTGTAACCAATGAGGAGCTGAGGAGGAAGCTGCAGCTTTCCAAAAATCAAGCCTACTGATATCCACAATGTTTTAATTGGCATTGTGAAAACATGACGAGCTGAAGGGGGGGGGGGTGTCATTTTTATTATTGTTTATTTGATTTTTTTTTTCAGCTGGAGGAGATCCGACAGCCGACGCCAACGCGGTGTCGCGTCGGGGATGGGGAGGCCCAGCGCCTCGCCGCAACGGCCTGGGGGGGGCTCGGCCAAACCCAGAGGAGGAAGCTCCTCAATTCATTGGAAATGGACAACGGCCCCGCGGAGGCAGGCGGGCATAGCAACAAGATGTTTTTCAATGCGGATGGGTAGACCATAGACCACCACCACCACCACCACCACCATCATCATCATCACTCACATTAAAAACTGACTCGGTGGGAGGCTACCTGTTAATTCCACCGATGCTCCTCTTCTGATTGTCGTGCAAAAAAAAAAACACTCCCCTGAAAAAAATAAATGCAAAAACAATTCCGCCGCTTTTAACAATGTCTTCTCGTGGGTTTGTTTTTCCTCCAATGTATATTTAATTTTAAAGGAATTGTGTGGCGAATATGCACGCGAAGAGGCGTCAGTGGGCAGGCACTCGGAGGAGGAAGAAGAGGAGGGGGAGGTCTTCACACATTTCCACACAAAAAAAAAAAAAACCAGCAAAAAATAATCATCAAAAAATCCACTGCTGCGACTGCACCCCCCCACCCCCCCACGCCGAACGATCGATTCCACGATCACATGCTGGCCGAAGATAAAACCGCAGCTCGGTCCACGCGCGCGTCGAGTCGAAGAGCGTTCAATAGCACTCGCTCCGTTTTTGTTTTTTTTGTTTTTTTTTTTTTTACTCGGATTTTGCTCTTCGTGACGTGATCTTCATTTCCTTCCTCTCTCGGCGGTCTCCTCCTCCTCCTCCTCCTCCTCCTCCTCCTCCTCATCACTCGATCGGTTCAAAGGTATAATAGAAGCAAACCTGTTGTAATAACAAAGCGTGTTTTGTTGCTGTTTGAAAATAATCTCCCAATATTGTACGTGCTTAAGTTAATGGCTTATTATTATGATGATTATTTTCCCTCTCTGTGTGCGTCATGATAAGGAAGTCGGCAGCCATCACGAGGTCGAGACTCCATTTACAGTTTTCCTTCCTTCCCCCGAACCAACCACGCCAGAGGATTGCCACGGAAATGAAAATTGCAAAATTTTGCACGTCAGCGACGCCCTTTTTTTTTTTTTTTTTTTTTGCCTTTCACAAAGCTGTTACCACTCCTTTGATCTCATGATTACTGCTATTATTTTGGGGCTTCTTTGATATGGAGAGGGGAGAAAAAGAGGAGTTCTACAAAGTTCTAGACTTATGCAAGACGGATATTGGATGTGACGTACGCATCTGTGAGCGGTAATTGAATAAGTTGGAACCTCTTCATTTCAAAAAACAAAACCAAAACCTTGTCAATACTGTTTAAGGCAATGGTGTAAAACTCAAGGCCCGGGGGCCAGATCCGGCCCGTCATGTCATTTTTGGGGGGGCTACGATTCTTGCTAAAACCTGTAGAAAAATTTGGAAAGCGCCAATCACTGTCACGTTTTTGCTGCCAAAGCCGCTTTTACAGTAACAGCTGACAAAGTTTTACTTTGGAGTTCATTTGTTGTCTCTGTCGTCATATAACATTTGGGCGCTATGACAGTCATAACTGCCCTCTGAGCCTGGTCGTTTGTTGGTGAGGTCAAATGTCAAATGCCTCAAATAATTTGGTCATTACAATGTTTTGTCTGTCGTGCAGTCCACGGAGTGTTATTGTTTTTTCTCCGGCCTTTAGAATGTGGCCGGTGGGAGACCCTCCTCTCCCCCGCCGATCCCCCACCCCCGCCACCCTCCATCTTCTCTTGCAGCTTCGCAGCAGCGCCCCCTCGTGTCCGCAGAACTTTCTACACTTTTTGTAAATAAACCTCGAGACGCGGGCGTGGCCAAATGTCGAGCGAAGCATGGCGCTGACTGGCTGAACGAAAGTTGAAGGCGTCGCCCAAATTGTCCCACCTCCCCTCCCGTCCCCCTTTTTTTCCGCCAGTCACGTGGCCTCTTCTGCGCTCACGTGACAGCTGCGAGCAAATCATCGGAGGGCGAGGCGTGTCGCGGCCCGCCGCCGGACCATTGGTCTGGTTCTGGTCCGGGGGTTCCAGCAGCAGAATCGGCAGCAGCGGCCGCCGGTGGAGTTCCCGTGCAGGAAGTGGACCGCACGGTTCGTCGCGGTAAGTTCGGAGTCCTCGTCCGCAAATGGACTTGTGTCACCTGCTTGGTTTTTTTTTTTTTTTTGTGCCGCTGTCTGTCACTTCCTGACTCCCAAAACAGCACTTGGCAGTGGACCCGTTTTCTTTCTTTCTTTCTTTCTTTCTCTCACTCTGTCTGTTCCCACACCCGTCGCCTCATTATTATGATTCATTTTTCAAACTTTGACTCGGTCTGATCCGGCGCCGTTCTGCGTAAATGTGACACACCGGAAACTACGATGCGGGCCTCTTGCGATGCTTCCGGCCGGTCATGAGCAACATTTAAGAACGGGCAGCATCCTTTTATTTGTTATTATTTCGCATCATCGACAATTTTCAAGTCTATATTAATAAGAAGGGAATTATCGCATGTTTGTGATTGGCTGCAGTGTACACGAAGTGAGCTTTAAGTGGCCCTCAATTCGGTTTTCTTTTTTATCTTTTTTTTTTTTTAATTTTACAGCCGCGACTCACATGGCTCCAAATACCAAAGTGAGGTGCGAAGTCACGCGAAGGATTCCTGCGCGTGCGGGGAAATCGCCTCAGAGGCTGAACATAAAATAATATGATTTAAAAAAAAAAAAATGTGTCCAATTGATTGAGCTGAAGTCACATGAACCGCCAGACGTGGGCGTCAGCCGACTGTTGTGTCGTCGTCGTTGTTGTCCCTTTCGGAACTTTGTCAACAAATTGCGGCACTTGTGACCGTCTGAAGACAATCAGCGTTTAGTTTGGTTTGGTTTAAAAGAAAAAATGCAAAAAATGTCATCAAATCCTGAGAAGGGGACGTTTGCTGCATCGTAACATGCTCGGTCGGACCGAGCCCGATCATGTCACTCGTGAGGTGTTTGGAAGGCGATGCCGTTTTGGTGAGGTCGATGAACACGTTTGCGACGAGCCTTGCGGGGACGCCGGACAATTTTACTCAAGCCTTTGAAACAAAAATGCATCACGCGTTGTTCGGAATTGATTTTTGAAGCGCGATGGACTCCCGTCTCAAGTCAAATTGTTTGGTCCATTCTCTGGGTGCGCCCCGTTTGTGTTCCGCAGGGCAAAGCGAGGACGCGGCCATGCCCAACGAGCGCAGCCCGCTCGTGGCTTCGGGGGGGTGCGGTCTGACCATGGCGACGTGCGGCGACGCGGGGGACCCGCCCCCCGACCCCGCCTCCGGGTCGCCGAGCAAGGAGCCCCGAAAGCTCAACACGTTTTTCGGGGTGATGGTGCCCACCGTCCTCTCCATGTTCAGCATCGTGCTCTTTCTGAGGACGGGTGAGTCGGACCGACCGGGACCGGCCGGGACCGGGAGTGGGCTTCACGCCAGCTTCCTTCGGTGGCAGGTTTTGTGGTGGGCCACGCGGGGCTCCTGCAGGGTCTCCTGATGGTGCTCGTGGCCTACTTCATCATCACGCTCACCATCCTGTCCATCTGCGCCATCTCCACCAACGGGGCCATCCAGGGAGGGGGCGCCTACTGTATCCTTCCCGTCGACGTCACCCGAGCGCGTTTCTGGCCCAAACGCTTCCTTGACGGCGCCCTCCAGACATGATCAGTCGATCGCTGGGCCCCGAGTTCGGGGGGAGTATCGGTCTGATGTTCTTCTTGGCCAAAGTGTTTGCGTGCGGCGAGTACGTTCTCGGTCTGGTGGAGGCCGTTCTTGACGTCTTTGGCACGGACGCTGGTAAGTTTTTGAGGGCCGGACAAACTCGTTTCTTTCTTTCTTTCGAGTGCCACTCGAGCTTTCCAAATTTTGCAAGCATCACCGCGGGTGGCGCCAGCCAAAAAAATCCAAATCTGCGGGGTGGGCTGGTAGTGAAACGGGCGCCACCTGCTGGGTGAAACGTGTCGGCGGCCTCGTGCCCTCCGCTTGCAGAAACGTCCCAGGGCGTGCGGGTCCTGCCTCAAGGTTACTGGTTCACGGTGTTGTACTCGTCGGCGATCCTCCTGCTGTGCCTGGCGGTGTGCCTGGTGGGCGCCCACATCTACTCGCGGACGGCCTTCGCCATCCTGCTGCTCGTCACCGCGTCGCTGCTGTCCGTCTTCGTCAGCTCTTTGGCCGTCGGACCTCTGGATTTCGTCATCGCCCGGCCGGGGTCCGGGAATCGCACCGTGCGCTACGACGCCAGCTACACCGGCTTCAACGCCACCACGCTGAAGAACAACCTGGCCCGTAAGTCTTTGCGTGCGCCGCGTGTGACGCTGCCGGACAGCTGGACAACGCGTCGTCCTTCCGCCCCGCAGCCGGTTACTCGTTGGACTACAGCACCGGCTCGGTCATGTCGTTCGCCACCGTTTTTGCCGTCATGTTCACCAGCTGCACGGGCATCATGGCCGGAGCCAACATGTCAGGTGAGAACCCGTTTGCGCGCCGGACGGAGCTATCCGTATCTTTTGCGTCGTAGCGTGATTGTTGCGTCGGTTCCCAATATGAACATTAAAAAAACCATCCTCACCGAAGGGGACCTGGAAACGCCGAGCGTGTCCATCCCCAAAGGTACCGTCGTGGCCGTCGTGTACACCTTTGTGGTCTACGTCCTCTTCTTCGTCTTGGTCAGCGCCACGTGCGACAGGTGGGGGGAACTCAAGTCCGGCTGAAGTTTTCCCCCGTCGCAGCTGATTCGTCGTGCGTGTGACACCCCCCCGGTCTAGGACTCTCCTGATTGAGGATTACGGTTTCCTCCAGCGGATCAACATCTGGCCGCCGTTTGTGACCATCGGGATTTACTGCGGCGCCCTTTTCGCCGCGATGTGCTCCATGATCGGAGCGTCCCGCATACTTCACGCCCTCGCCGTGGATCATCTCTTCGGTACCGGAAGGAAGCGCCATCTTTTTCCCACGTGCAAGATTTGAGTTTGTTTTTTTTCCCCCCCATCTTCCGCAGGTCTGCCATTAGCACCCGCTACGATCACCACGAGCTCGGGGAACCCGTGGATGGCGGTGCTTTACACGTGGGGGCTAGCGCAGGTCGGCCGGCCGTCCGAAGCGCGGATTGCCCGTTTTTGGAGCTTGACGCACTTTTTTTGGTTTTGCATTTGTGTCCCAGTGTGTGGTGTTCGCAGGCCAGCTCAACGCCGTCGCCAGCCTGGTGACGGTTTTCTACTTGCTCGCCTACGCGGCGGTGGATCTGGCTTGTTTGGCTCTCGAGTGGGCGTCTGCGCCAAATTTCAGGTACGCAAACCCCAAGGGGGGCGTGAAGGGGGGGGTGGATTTAGAATTTGTTGCACTCGTCAAGGGGAAAGCCAAGTCACTGTCTGCTGAGCATTTTTTGTGGTTTGTCCCAATTCGGGCTCTGACGTGGGCGCAGGAGTCTTCCCGGCATCCGCTTCCTGACTGGAAAATGGCCTCTGGCCGTGCCCCCCGTAACTGATGGCAGAAGACCACGAAGAGGATTGAGGGGAAGTGGGACTTTGGGGGCCGTATTTAGGCCAGCAAGCGGTCTGACTTTGGATGGTTTCTAGGCGCCCCGCGAAAAGGGGGCCACGGCCGGAACCCCCACTTTGCGCAGCCGAAAATAAGCTGCAAGAGTGCCGAAGAAGCGGGCCTTGAATCAAACGTTAGCTACGGTCATTGTTTTTGCCGGTACTTCACGCAGGTCTCCCCCCCCCCCCCCCCCCCTCCAATGTTTTCCAGGCCGACCTTCCGGTTTTTCTCCTGGCACACGTGCCTGCTGGGCATCCTGAGCTGTTTAGTCATGATGTTCGTCATCAACCCCGTGTACTCGTCGGGCAGCGTGGTCCTCCTCTTGCTGCTGCTGCTTTTCCTGCACTACCGCTCCCCCACCAGCAGCTGGGGCTACATCAGCCAGGCCCTGATCTTCCATCAGGTACCCCCAAATGTCAGTGGGCACGGCCGCACGCGCCTGGCGCCTCACTCTGCGGCGCCCTTTTAAGGTGCGCAAGTATCTTCTGCTGCTGGACGTGAGGAAGGACCACGTGAAGTTCTGGAGGCCGCAGGTCTTGTTGATGGTGGCCAACCCGCGTTCTTCCTGTCAGCTCATCCTGTTCGTCAACCAGCTGAAAAAAGGGGGGCTGTTCGTGCTGGGCCACGTGCAGCTCGGAGATCTGGGTAATTTTTTTTATTTATTATTATTATTTTTTTTTTTTTCCCCGCGTCCGAAAACTGCTGCGTTTCCTTCCGTTGAAACGACAGTCCGCGCTTGTCCCCACGCGTGGCCGAGCTGACCCCGGGCGCGAGGCGGGGGGGGGGGGGGGCGTTTGGGGGTACGCCCCTGACCGCTCGCGAGCACTTTGCAAGATGTCGTCCCGAGCCGTCTTAATCGCGCACGTGCTGCTTGGCTCTTGTTTTTGCCCGGCCCGCTTCTTTACGTCTCCCCGTGTGCGTTTTTAGACTCTCTGCCGTCAGATCCCGTCCAGCACCAGTACAACTTCTGGCTGAGCTTAGTGGACAAGCTCGGCGTGAAGGCCTTCGTGGATCTGACGCTGTCTCCGTCGGTCAGACAAGGAACGCAGCACCTCCTGCGTATCACGGGCCTGGGTAAGGTGGGCTTCTTCCCGTCTTTGCCAGCGACGAATACGCCTCCTCTGAGCCGCCGTTCTGTCGGTCTTCAAGGCGGCATGAAGCCCAACACGCTGATCTTGGGCTTCTACGACAGCTGCACGCCCGAGGACTTCTTCCTCCAAGACGCGGCTTTTTGCGGCCCGGGCGCCGAAGGCGAGTACAACTTTGGCGTGGACCTGCCGTCGTTGCAGGCCCACTTCCCCCCCGTCCGCCACGCGGAGAGCCCGCGCTGGCTCTCGCCCGAAGAGTACGTGGGGATCGTCGCCGACGCCGTCAAGATGAACAAGAACGTGTGCCTCGGGCGCTATTTCTTCCACCTGGAGGGGGAGGGGGAGGGGGAGGTGCGGCAGGGCGAAGGGGACGGTTCCGAGCGCGCCATCGACGTGTGGCCCCTCAACCTGCTGCAGCCGGGCTGCCGGGACTACCAGGACGTGTGCAGCCTCTTCTTGCTGCAGATGGCCTGCGTGCTGAACATGTCCAGCAGGTGGCGCCGCGCCAGAATGAGGATCTTCCTCAACGTGGAGACCGAGTCCAGCGACCAGGGCTGGGCGGTGGACGAAGAGACCTTCCGAGAGCTGCTGAAGAAGCTGCGGATCCGAGCGTCCATCAAGATCGTCCCGTGGGACTCGGTGGTGCGGCACCACGCCGAGGAGCGGGGCCCCGCCCTTTCTGACGGCTTCCTGTCGGCGGTGAACTCCATGCTGCTGGAACACAGTTCTCAGGCCGCCGTCCGCTTCCTGTACCTACCGCGGCCCCCCGCCCCCCGCGACCTGGCCCGGACCTACCTGGCCCAGCTGGAGGCGGTGACGGCCCGCTTGGGTCCGACGCTCCTCATCCACGGCGTCACCCCGGTGACCTACACGGGCCTTTGAGCTCGGACGTCGCCGGCTCGCTTTCGTCGGAGCTGATGAACTTTGACCTTTTGGACTTTTCCGGGCAGCGGAGTGCGTGATATTACTGTTACCGTCAGCCATTTCTAATTACACGCTTGAAGATTTCACGTTCCAGTTTGCTCTGTTGCAGTTTTCATGCACTTCAAGAAAGCGCTTTGGCGTGTAAATGAATAAATTGCCACCTAACTTGCATTGTAGCTCCTCCCCTTCGTCTTGATTCATGTGTCGAAGAGCTTTAAAAACAAAAACGGGTTCTGTAATTATAGAAATGTCCCAGTGTATGTCATTTACAATTTTGTGTTACAATGTCTTTTTTTTTTTTTTTTGCGACTTACTTGACGAGTTTCCGATATTTACTCCGCATCACGACTGTAAAACAAAGTTGTCGTAATGTCACTTTTCTGTTGGATGCTGCACGCGCCCTCCTCACTAACAAACAGGAAGTTGCCACACAAAAAAAGCAAAACACGATGCAGCATTGTTTCTCTCTTTTTTTTTTTTTTTTTTTTTTTTTGTAACACCCAGTGGTAAAGTCGCACGTCTGCCGTTGACTTTGCAAAGTATTGTCTTGTCCCAGAAATGTAAATCCCAGTTTGCAGGATAGGAAGTTCGTTTGGGCTTGTCCCATTCGGGGTCGCCACATTTCTTTGGTACAGTTCCTGACGCAACCCCCGTTTTCCCAAACCACTGCTCTCCCCACTGAGCTGGCACAATAAAGCCATCAAATCCAAGAAGTGGATCCCCCCCATTTTCTATCCCGCTCGTCCTTGAACTTAACACGCTTGTTTTGGGGAAAAGCAAGAATCAGACATAACACCTCTTGACGCCAAAAAGGCGAGCGCGCTTAACGCCCCCCCCCCCCCCAACGAGTTTGCGGTGCTTCCGAAGGCGTGTACATCTTTGGAACGTTGTGTGTGCGTGTGCTTGCATGGAATAAAATGTCACCGTAAAGTGTGCGGGTGTGTCATTATGATGTCAATAAAGTCGGACAATTCATCAAAACAGTCTTTTATAAAATTGTCGCTGCTGGTTCCAAAAAAAAAAAAAAATGTACAGTGGATTTTGACATACTTGTCAGTTTAGCGCTCACAGATTCAGTCAACTACATTTTTACATGAAAGCGCAACCGCGACGCCATCACCACGCTCCTCTTTGGACTTTTCTCCGCTGAGCCGTGCGGCGCATCCTCGCCACCAGGAAGGAGGACATCCGCAGACAGTCCGGCAGCAGCACCCCGACGGCGAAACTCTGCAGCGGGACAGCAAAACTGGGATGAAGACGTCGGGGTTGGGCGGGGCGACCCGCGCGTCGGCGCCGACCTGCAGCGCGTGCAGCAGGCAGCCGTTGGTGTGGCTGGCGTATCCCACGGTGTTCAAGGCCTCTCGCGCGAAGGCGGCGGCGCTCTTCACGCAGACGCCGCTTTTCATTTTGGTCATGTTGGTGGAGACCAGGAAGGGCGCCACGCACTGCGGGGAAAACGTCGGCGCCACGTCAGGTCAAACGGGCCGCGGGGTTGTGACCTCCGCTTCTTCAAAATGCTCTGTTGCCTATGCTGAGGTGAGTTGAAGTAGCTCGACTTGGACGAGGAAAAAAAAGGGGCCGCTTCTGGCACCGACTGATAGTTGAAGTAAGTTGAGGAGCTTCCTGTAGGAAAAAGCACCTGCTCGTTTGTTTACCTGGACCGTAATCCCGTCCGCCTTGTACTCAGCATGCAAACACTGCGAGAAATACGTCACGAACGCCTGCAAAAGAAAGAAGGGGAAAAAAAAAAAAAAAAAAAGCCCAAATGGCGGACGGAGCTCGAAACAGACAAAACGGCGGGAGCCGGACGGGCGTCACCTTGGTGGCGGAGTAAAGCGCCAACAGAGGTTGCGGGTGGATTCCCGCTTGCGAGGAAATGTTGACGATCAGCCCGCTCCGCCTGCGGCCCCCCCGCCCCCCACAGGGGAAAGCAAGCGTTCCGTTATTAGCCGTCTGGCGCCATGACAGCGGGCGCTTGTTAGCCTACCTGTCCAGCATGCCGGGCAGGACTAATCTCGTCGTCTGAGATGAGGAAGGAAAAAAGAAACTTGGTGGAAATGGCAGATAGGCCCAAGGGGGCGACTTTTCGCCTCGCGACTTCTTACTTGAGCAACAGACAGCGTGTTACAGTTGAGAACTTCTGTGATTTTCTGATGACGACAACACGCAGGAGTGAGGGGCGCGGACGACAAAATACTTGGACTACCGAGCCCAAAAACATACCTGTTCAGCATTTGGAATTTCCAGGAAGGAGGCAAAATCGTCAGAGTAGGACATTGCCACGTTGTTCACTGCCGAGCACACGTTAGTCATTGCGGACTCTTCAACTCCAACTCACAATTCGGATTCGAGTCCCCATTTGGCATCCAAACAAAAAGCGCAGTGGACCTTTTCCGACCCGGATCATCAGACAGCCGCATCGTCTGGACACGCCCCTCTCGCCGCCGCAACGCAGCTTGGGAAAGTTAACGCCACAAGGAAAATGCTCCTCGGATGCACTCGGGGAAACGTGCAGGTCATTTCCCAAAGCCTCAAACGCAGTTGAGGAAGTGGCTGCGGCGGATTAAGGCAAATGTAAATGTAAATATCAACAAAGACGAGGCTAAGGGAGGGACTTTCACTTTCACCTGCCGAACCAAGCGTGTTCGTGATACGTAAACGCGACAGAAATGTCAATTTGCCTTTTTGGATCATATCGCCATTTTGAAAGCTCGCGCGGGACTGAAGGTCGGCGTCGGAAAGGTCCATTTTTGAGTTCCTGAATCTTTTCTGCAGGTTTCTCGTCATCTGCGCTGACGCAGATGACGAGAAACCAAACCAAAACAAGGAACGAGGAGTCTCGTGTTGCTAAGCAACAAGCAGTTGCCCGCCAAAAGCCGCTTTGCGCCTTATGAGAAATGTCAAAGAGGCAATTTTGATTTTGGCCACTTTCGCGAATCCTCGCGGAATAGAGAGAAAATATGCCGGATTTCCACCGCAGGTCTCCTTACCCAGAATTCCGATCTCCAGGCCGTGCAGTCGGCGGGCGATGACGGGGTAGATGTCGGGGCCGCGCGTGAAGTCCACCCGGATGCTGAGGGTCTTGCGACCGTGCTGACGCTCTGCGCGACACAACGTTTCACACGTGCCTGATCAAAACTTCAACCATTTGGGATTTTGCATTTTGTTTTTTCTCTAGTCCGCTGACCGATCTCTTGGGCCAGAAGTCGAAGCTTCTCGTCGCATCGGCTCACCAGAACCACGTCCACGCCCCTCCTCGCCAGCTGAAGGCGGGAAAGTCACATGCACACGCACACAATTCCAATAAATGACGATCGTACTGCTGCTCTTTTTTTTTTTGGGGGGGGGGGGGGGGGGGGCTGGTATTTTCCCCAAACCTCACCTCCGTCGCGTACGCTTTCCCGATGCCAGACGTGGCTCCGGTGACGACTGCGGGAGAGATTACGAGAAATGTTAGAAGGGACTTTTGGAAAGCCGGGAAAAGATTCAGAAGCGCAACAGCCAAAGTCGTCGCTGTACCTGCCCACTGGCCGTAAGTCCTCAGATCCACCCGCCAGAACTCCGACAAGATGAACTCTCGGAATCCGCGGCAACATTTCCACGCCAATTTTGCGGAGTACAAAATGAACGTCAGGCCGCCAAAAATGATCAGCGCGTCAGTCCAATGCATTTTTTTCCCCTTTTTTCCTGCGCAGTCAACAACAAAAGGCGTTCCCAACAGAAGTCCAGTGAGAAGGACCACACCGGTATTTATGTGGGGCGACACCTGCACGTGCTCCTCCCTCGCGTGTGCTTTTCGGGTCGGGGTCTACTTGAACGTACCCAAACAAAGTCTCGGACGGAGGGTCCTCGTTTCCCATGACGCAACGCAGCGGTTCATAATCGCCGTTGTGAAAAAGCAAATGGAAGAGATAAGCGCGCCGACATCACAGTGACATCATCCATTTGAGCGGGAGGCCGTCTAATCGGAACAGATTGGAGAAGACGTTTCGTTGACTTCCCAAAAAACAGACGGTCCGTCCGTCCGTCCGTCCGTCCGTTTTCGATTCGTTTTTTTTTTTTTTTTGCAATCTGCCCGGCTGACATCAGCAGACGGAAAGCATCCTCCCCATTCCTGCCGAGCGACCAACCTACATTGATAAGCCCGATTACACGTTGCAATGATAATGCGTGTGATAGGCTCACGGGAAGGGAAAAAAAAAGTTCCAAAAAGTCGTGTCTCCCAGCAGACAGTGACCAAAAAAAGAACTAAACGAAGGTTCAACCCGGGAAACTGAACTTGTTCAGAATGAGGGGTAGCTTCAACGGCTTGGATGGAAGTATGGAACAGCACACGAGGGAATTGTTTCCGGTCTATCTGTGTTGCTCCGCTGTTTGTCGTCCGAGATCTCTGAACACTGTGAAACGGACGGTATTCATTAGCCCTTCTTTTGTCTTTTACGTTGTTTGTTAGCATTGAGCTAAATGGCTGGAAACTCATGCATCAAAGTTTGTTTTTCGAGTAACTTTGTACATTGATTTTGACAGTAAACTTCAGCTGTTCGCAATCTCCTCGCCCATTGCCACGACGTGCTCGCATTTCAAAAAATAAAAGAGACGTCTGAAGGGTGGCTCGTCTCTCGCAAATGTCGGAATGGGTTTTTGTCACCCCAAGCGGGGCAAGCGTTAGACAAAACGGATGAAAGGATGCATATTCTGGACAGTTGCTTTTATTTGCTGGGAGGCCACAGAAACCAAAGTCCTCCTCAGAAAGGCCCGAAGAAGACGACTATCGGCCACTAGAGGGAGCCACAGGCAGCCCCGAATTTGTGACCGCGATAGGTCACGAAGGGGAGGATGTGACGCAGGTTCCAAGGTGGGGAGCGCAAATGTTGAAAGGCGGGACACGCAGGCCCAAAAATAGTTTGACTTTTTTGTGGTACTGACCAGTCGGCATGTCGACAGAAGTCATCTGCACGCTGCCGGATGACGTCGTCAACTCCGATTTCATTCTCTACTTCTTTGCTTTCAGACCGTCCAATTTAAACGTCAATTTGTACCGACAAATAAAAATGAACATTTCCATCAAAATGAAAAGAAACAACGTAGGCACGGAGAGAGAGAGAGAGAGAGAGAGAGAGAGAAAAAATATGACCGAAATATGAAAGCAACCAACAACACGTGCACTCACCTTGACAGAAAAAAAAAAAGAGACGCCTGGCCACGCATTTCTTTACCAAGACCGGTCGCAACAATCTTTATTCGCTCGTGTAATTAAGTGAGGTGGTTGAGGGGTCAAATGTCAAGGCCGCTGTCCTTGATCGACTCCTGGCGGCGACAAACCTCCTGGGAGAAAATTGGAAATTGCCGGCGGGATGTTGGAGTTAGTGCAACTGGTCGTGCGACGCGCGAGCAGGCCCAACAAACACCGGCCGGGATCGGGATTTCACGCAGGACAAACAGTTGATTCCGAGGCTACGGGAAGTCGACGGGTGCTGGAGGCCGCCGCCGTCATTTCGGGCCCAAGCTGCTCGCTCTTCGCTGGGCGAGGCCGACTCGACTTTCCGTCGGTGGCGTCGGGCGTGTCGCTAAGAGGCTTGCGGCCAGCGAGATGAGTTCGGCGCAGCCTCCCCTCGCTAATCGCATTACTGCAGCGAGGCAGCCATCAGTGTGCAAGTCATTGGGGTGGGGGTGGGGGGTGGGGG
The DNA here is from genome assembly GCF_019802595.1 of Syngnathoides biaculeatus. Taxonomy (NCBI): domain Eukaryota; kingdom Metazoa; phylum Chordata; class Actinopteri; order Syngnathiformes; family Syngnathidae; genus Syngnathoides; species Syngnathoides biaculeatus. The sequence goes on from NC_084657.1 coordinate 677,845, forward strand.
GGTTCTTCATTTAAACCGCTGCACCACCTTCCACCTGCTCATGCTCCGTTTTAGCCCGTTTCCAAAACGGGGAGTTCCCCCCACCACCGTCACATTTGCGGAGAAACGGCTCGCGGCAGACCGACAGCGCCCGACCTCGGCCATTTATTTTTGGTCAGGTGGAGGGGAGGTTACGTTGTCTGGCGGTCAGTTTGAATCCGGGCTGCGCCCCCCCCCCCCGTGCTCACATTTTCGTCCCTTGTTGTTGTTATTTTAAACCAAATGAGAAGACGCACGATGGAACAAAGAGGGATGGACTTCTTGAAGAGTTTGCGGCTGTGGCGTCGATGGCCTTTTGAATCTTCCTTTTTCTTTGAGATTTTTTTCTCCTTTTGAAGATGAAAATGAGTCCGAGTGAGGCTTCCCAGTCACCTCTAGTTGATACTTCATCTCATAATTGTCGTGAAAATTGGGTTCGGGTGCCTGAGTGCAAAAACAGGTTCAAAATTGGGGGTCAGCTCAATCGCCGCCAGCGAGAGCGATAACGACGACGACGGCTGAACGCGCCCCACCCCAGACCAACTTTCACCTCTTCTCCTTGAGACCTCCCCCCCGCTCTTCCCACACGAGGTTGGATTAAAAGCTAAAGAAGGCTGAGAAGTCAGAGCTTGAACGTCCTCCCCAGCGCTTGGCATTTTGCTCTCGGCTGTTACAGCGTCTGCTGTCTACTCCGCATTTATTTTTATTATTATTATTGTTTTTTTTTTCCCAAAATTTGCTCATGCATCGTCTGAGATTCGCGGAGGGTCCCGGTCCTCGCCTGGGGGAGCGTCAAGGGACAGGAGGTTTAACAAACGAAGATATGGAGATGTGACTGTATTTCGGTGCAGGAACCTTTTTTTTTTTTTTTGGTTGGTTTTCTTTTCCCCCTTGAACCGCACGTGACATTTGCGGCAATAGCTGGAAAAGTTCTGCCGTCGGGATGGGCTGCGACTTTGACGTGGAGCCTCGATGGAAAGAAGCAATCCAGGTGAGATCAAACTGACGACGGCAAAGTCCGGACTTATCGCCTTAAGAACCGGCTCGCAACTGATATGTTTGTCACGTGAAAAATCTTGTCCATTTCTACATACGAATGAAATCGGTCGCGCTGCTCGAAACGCAAGCAAATTGTTCGCATTTGAGCGTGATCAGGTCGCTTAATAAACATTTCCGGACAGCCGATGAAAAATGAAAAGCGCGCTTTCAGGAAGGTGGCGACTTTTTAAGTGGGTTAGTCTGAGCGACTCTTTGGGTGGATTTACCCGCTCAAACCTTGCGGCGCTAATAGGCTTGCTAAGTAATTCTGCATCGGGAACGTCACCGTAGGGACGGTGTTCCCGAGATTTTCCCCTTCAAAGTCTTCAAAGATTATCTATCTATGAGTGTCACCGATGTTATCCCCCCACCCCCCCATCACATCCCTGACACTCTAAAAAAAAGAACAGGATGGGGACCCCAAACCTTCCTTCCCAACACTAAATCGCGGTACAGGAAAGAAAAGCTAACCGGGAAGAAGACATTCGGGGAAAAAAAAAAACACACACACACAACACCGTCCACGTAGTGTCATTCCTCGCAGCAAACGTCACAAGGCATGCTGGGAAGTCCGGCCCCCCACACGAGTTTCTTCCTCGGTACATTTGGAACTGGACTATTGCGGTCGTCTCCGAAGACCTTTCATCCCTCATCTCGAGCAGGCTTCATCGGGTCATGCGCAAGGCTCGCTATGACGCCGCTACTGGGCCGGAAACCGGATGACAATATTTGGAGGCCTGCCGGTGGGATGGGAGGCAAAAGGTCTTCTACGGCAAGCGGAACAGTCCAGTTGCGAATGAAACGAATGAAATGAGAAAATTTTGATGTCAATCGTTCCCACGTACTTTCCTGTCGCCCTGAGGCAGTGGTGGCTCGGAGTTGCGTCCACATCCGTCCATCTTAGGACTTGAGGACCGCTGAGTGCCGAGGGAGGCCGCCCGCCGTCGCAGGTCCAGACCACACTCGCCATTTCCCCGCGAGGACGGAGGAGAAGCCGTCCGGGCCCATGGCGGGTCGCAGAGACCCCCGTTTCCTGCGTAAGCTCTCCTACCACCCTCGATGGCGGAGCAAGCCATTAAAAGCCAGGAGGAAAAGACGTGGCACGTGGGCTCCCGGTCTCTTCAGCTCCGCGTCCACATCGTCACGGTTAAAACCGCAGTTGCCGCTGTCCCCGGTGCGGCGTCATCAGAGCTGTTGGGCGTGCTGGCTTTTAATGCCCTTGCTCCTGATCTCATCCCTACCTTGTCAGGCCTGGGCAACCACCTTCACGGTGGCCCTGGTGGGACCCTGGACTTGTGACCACTTTTACTCCAAAGCCTTGGCCGACACGGCGGCCCGCCTGGCCACCGCGCGCATCAACAAGGACCCCCACCTTAACAAAGGCTACTGGTACGACTACACGCTGATCAACGAAGACTGCAAGTCATCCCGTGCCATGGCTCGCTTCGCCGAGCTGGAGGGATACGGCGCGGCCTTCCTCGGGCCGGCCAACCCGGCGTACTGCTCTTCGGCCGCTTTGTACGCCAAAGAGTGGGACGTCGGAATTCTCTCCTGGAGCTGCCTGAGAGCGAGCACGGGAGAAGGAGGGATGTATACCACGTTCCTGCGCCCGCAACCGTTGTCTTCACGCGTCCTCTTCACGGTGCTGCGCTACTTCCGGTGGGCCCACGTGGCCGTCGTCTCGGAGGAGGGCGACATCTGGGAGGCCACTGGAATGGAGCTGGCGTCCTCTCTCAGGGCCATGGGCCTGCCCGTCAAGCCCGTGGTCACCATGGAGGCGGGCGAGGACGGGCCGAGGAAGGCCTTGACGCGAGTGCGGGAAACCGATCGGGTTCGAGGTGAGCTGCTTCGCTCCCCTCGTCAAAACGCTCGACTGCGACAACCTGCTCACGAGCGCGTTTTCTCTCCACAGTGATCATTATGTGCATGCCTTCGGTTCTGATCGGCGGCCAAGCGCAGTACCGACTTCTGCTGTCGGCTTTAGCCATGCGAATGATCGACCGCGGCTACGTCTTCATCCCCTACGACACGCTGCTTTACTCTCTTCCGTACAACGACGCGTCCTACTCCGCGCTGGGCAACGACAGCAGGCTGCGGAAAGCCTACGACGGGGTGCTCACCGTCACCATGGACTCTGGAGACCGCAACTTTTACCAGGCCTTCAAAGAGGCCCAGGACAGCTACGAAATCCGCAGCAGCGCCGCGGCAGAGAACGTGAGAACGTCTGAACGTCTTTCGGGAAGCGCATTTCCTGCTCACGCCGGTCTGCCTCTCTAGGTTTCTCCCTTCTTTGGCTCCATCTACAACATGATGTATTACGTCGCGATGGCCGCCGAGCAGGCCCGCGGAAACGGCGGCCGTTGGGTGACCGGCGAGATCCTGGGCTCCAGCGAGGGCGGCTTCGAATTCGAGGGCTTCAACCAGCGCTTGAGGGCCGGCAGGAACGGCGAAGGCATGCAGGCTCGCTACGTCGTGCTGGACTACAGCGGCATGGGCAACTCTCTGTACTCCACTCACGTTCTGGAGGCCGCGCACACAGACGGCAGGATCGGAGGCTTGAAATATTTGGGTCGCTCCATCCATTTTGCGGGCAGTACCCCGTACACGGATTCCAGTTGTTGGTTCAGTCCTTATTTTGCCTGCAGCGGAGGTGAGTGGCGGGGGCAGCCTCATTGCCGGAGACCTGACGAGACGCACGGTAGCAGTAGTAGTGAACGCCCGCCTTGTCTTCCCGCCCGTAGGAGCGGATTCCGCTACGATCTTCTTGTTCTTCCTCTTCGCCGTGGCGGTTGCTGGCGCCGTCAACGTCGTCATTCATTTCAAGTATGCGCACCGGAAAATTCTCATTCAGGCTCGTGTGGTGACGTACGGCCGTGGCAAATTTTATGACACTACCCTGCTTTTCTTCAACTTCTTGTGCAATGACAAGAAAACGTGAAATGGTTAAAATTGGCGCCACAGTTGATTTTGGCTATTTTCCAGAAAATCCCGGGAAATGGCAAGACATCATCACTTTTTCTCTTGTCAGGATCACATTTGTCCCCCAAAAAGTACCCATGCACTATGTAGCAGGCGTTCAAATGAGCCGTGAACCTACGTCTACACTTTCACATTTGTCTATGTTTTACGTCCAGGAGGAGCGGCAGAGTGGGCTTTACCTTTGGCAACGGCGGCGCCGGGTCCGCCAAAGTACTCCTGACTCTGGATGACCTGGTTTTCATTAACACACAAATCAGCAAAAGGGTCAGTTTTCACATTGTTTTGGCGACTTTTGACCTTTGCAATTCAACGCGCGGCCATTAAGCGGCCCAAAAGACGTAACGTCACAGAATTGCCGCCTGACAAGAAGTTGGAACCCTTTCCCTGGATCGACTTCAGCTTGTTGAGCATTAAAGTCTCACGGCTGTGCCATGGATAGCGTGAAAATATGCTATTCGCCATCACGACGGCCATAGACTGGTGTCGAACGGCAGTCGCTGCCGGGCAGCAATTTTGCGACACCGCGCCAATGCCGACTAGCAAAAATTTGACCAAGGAAATGATACGCTTGGAAGAGCTACAAAGGGTCAAATTCTGACGAACCTCACGTCTGTCTGAAGGATACGTGGAATGAAATTGAAAAACAAACAAACAAAAAGCTTGCTGTGACTTTTCCTTGGTTTTGTGATGTCTACAATTTGCTGCTAATGACGCAAATTATTGCGAGCAGAAGCTGAATGATGAAAGCATCATGAAAAGTCAGCTGGATATGAAGACGCCTCAGCACTCCGTGTCCGGTCGCAGTTATTTGGCGTCGACACCAGACAGCTCCAACGTTGCAGTATTTGAAGTGAGTTGGACCTGGAATTTGCGTCGGTGGAGATGTTTTTGCCCACGTTTGTTGTTGTTTTGCTTTCTCTAAATTTCAGGGCGATTGGGTTTGGTTGAAGAAAGGCCCCCCGGGAGCCGTATCAAGCATCAATAGCAGCACAGAATCCGTCTTCGTCAAGGTCAGTTTTTCAGGGAATGACGAGGACTTTCTGATTTGAGTTCTCTTTCATTCGTCTCGCCAATTCTGGCAGCTCCGAGACATGAGGCACGAGAATCTCAATCTGTTCTTGGGACTGTTCTACGATTCTGGCATTTTCGGAGTGGTGACGGAACACTGCTCCAGAGGCAGCTTGGAGGACCTGCTCACCAACGAGGACGTCCGTCTTGACTGGATGTTCAAGTCGTCCCTGCTGATGGATCTCGTTCGGGTACTGCGAAAAGAAAACTGCCCCCTTTGCGCTTGACGTGCACTTTTTTTCCCCAACGGTCTCGCGTGACTCGTTGTCTCGAAAGGGAATGAAGTACTTGCACAACCGAGGAATCGTCCACGGGCGCCTCAAATCCCGAAACTGCGTGGTGGACGGCCGCTTTGTCCTGAAGGTGACCGATTACGGCTTCAATGAACTTCTCAGTTCCCAGAACATCAGCACGGAGGAAGAAAAGCCCGAGGGTGAGCCAGCGTCAAGTGGTCTGTTTGCTTTTCGCTATTTCATTGTGACCGCGCGGGTTTGTTTCCGTCATTTGGACTCCAACGAAAAAAAGATCTGTTCTGGACGGCTCCTGAGCTTCTGCGCAGCGCTTCACTGAGGAGAAAGGGAACTTTCCCAGGGGACGTCTACAGCTTTTCCATCATCGCGCAGGAAGTCATTTCCCGCTCTGCGCCGTTTTGCACGCTGGACATGCCGCCCAAGGGTGAGTGGTACGGGTCTGACGCCAGATCCAGATCTGCTTTGGAGGGAGAATGTGCCCTTTTTTTCCTTGATTGTTTTGTGCATTTTGTAGCATTTCTTTGCAATTTGGACACAGAGTAGTGGGTCGATTGAGAACGAAATGTGCTGTATACGTAATGTCATTTCGTGATCCCTGAAGTTCTGTATTGTTTTGTTTTGTTTTGTTTTTTTAACCACAAGAGTCCAGGCATCATTTGAGTACACTGATAAAAGCAAGACATTCAATCTGCATGTGCGTCTCTCGACGTTATTGTTGATGTCAGCGTTGTCTGCGTGTTTTGGCAGAGATTATCAGCAAGGTCAAAGAGCCGCCTCCTTTGTGCCGGCCCAGCGTGTCCGTGGACCAGGCCCCCCTGGACGTCATCCAGGTCATGAAGCAGGCCTGGAGCGAAGAACCCGACAAGAGGCCCACATTTCACGATGTTTTCAAACAGGTGAAACTCCTCCGGACCGTCGTCGATTGTTGCGCCCGGCAGGAGTCTTTCCATTTCCGTTTCTCTTTCGTCTGAACAGTTGAAAAACATCACCAAAGGCAAGAAGACCAACATTATCGACTCAATGTTGCGCATGCTGGAGCAGTACTCCTCCAACTTGGAGGATCTGATCCGGGAGAGGACAGAGGAGCTGGAGGTGGAGAGACAAAAGACTGACCAACTGGTGGCTCAGATGTTGCCCAAGTCAGTGCGATTTATCGGCCTTTTATCGGAAATGAAGGAAGGGCGGCTCGGGGTCTTGGGGAAACCGAATCCATCAAGTTGCACGTGTGTCTCCCCCCCACCCCCTCCGCACTCCTCAGGTCTGTGGCCCAGGCGCTGAAGACCGGCAAGCCCGTCAAACCCGAGCACTTCAACGAGGTCACGCTCTATTTCAGCGACATCGTCGGCTTCACCACCATCTCGGCTCTCAGCGAGCCCATCGAAGTGGTCGACCTGCTGAACGACCTCTACACGCTGTTTGATGCCATCATCGGGCTGCACGACGTCTACAAGGTGAGCCAAGCCTCGCCTTGCCCGGACGCCCCCGCCTTACCGGCTTTCATCTCGGGGAGGGGTCTTCAGGTGGAAACTATCGGCGACGCGTACATGGTGGCCTCTGGAGTCCCCAACAGGAACGGCAACCGTCACGCGGCCGAGATGGCCAACATGTCCCTTGACATCCTCCACTGCATCGGCACCTTCAAGATGAGACACATGCCCGAATTGAAAGTCCGGATCCGGATCGGCTTGCACTCCGGTGAGCGAGGTTAGAAAATTGACGGCACTGGAGCGGCTGAGGGGACGCCGCTCGGTGTTAGGGCGAGGCTGACCGCCACCGTTTTCAAGATTGATCACGTCATTTCACAATTTGTATGCTTTCAAACTTGGCAGGCTTTTTCAAAGCTTTTCCTCGCTTTGCAGAAAATCAGACGCGTCCAAACACGCCGCAAGATTGCCGTCGCGGATGGAGAATTCACCTGTAAAAGGGACCCAACAAAAATGAGACTGAATCAAATTGGAAAGTTTGCTGCGGATAGTACAAGTTGCTAAGGAAAGGAGGTATTTTTACCTCCTTGATCCTCGTCTGGAGCTTATTCCTGGAAGAGTGAAGCACCATCTACTTAGGGTGCCGTCATCCAATTACCGCCCGCCCGCCCTCCAGTGCATTTCAATAAACGCACCTTTTCCCCACGTTTCCGTGATCTGACCACAATTGGAAAAAGTAACCGTTGAAGGCGCGTCTGACGGGCCCCGTCGTCTGTCTGCGCGCTTTCAGGCCCGGTGGTCGCAGGAGTCGTGGGCCTCACCATGCCTCGGTACTGCCTCTTCGGGGACACGGTCAACACGGCGTCCCGAATGGAGTCCACCGGCTTGCGTGAGTCTCTCCGACCGTACATCGCAACCTTTCTAGAAGAAGACGTCGCCAAGACTAAGACGGGCGTGCGCATGTCGCTTGAGGCTAAACGGGGCTTTAGGCGACGAGTCCTTTTTAATCCCTTAAGAGTATCAACACAATTAGAGGTCAACTCAGAGTTTTGCTGTAAATAACCAGGTATGCCCCGGCGACCTGACCCGGGCGCCGGGGATGAAGTACAAAAGGCGACGAAGCAAAACGCCCCGAGCGCGGCTCGTCCCGCGACAGGCCACGGATGAGCGTCATCCGGTCAAACTTGAATTTGTTTCGAGTGGAGGGGGGAGGGTACATCCTACATTTCCTAACATTCGTCTCACTTTTGACTCAGAAGGGCATATTTTGCGTTGAATTTTCTGATGAAACGGACATTGACTGCGTGTGTTGTGCAGCTTACAGAATACACGTCAACAGGACCACAGTAGACATCCTAAACGCTTTGAAACTGGGATACAAAATCCAAGTTCGAGGTCTGACGGAATTAAAGGTAAATTGGATCAAATGCACCCAATCGCTTGCACGGTCAGGATTTGGCCATCTTCTGTGCGACAGGGGAAAGGTGTGGAGAACACGTACTGGTTGGTGGGGAGGGAAGATTTCAAGAAAGCGCTGCCCATTCCACCGGACCTTCAAGGGTGAGGCACGCTGCGAGACACTGACCACCACCGCGTTTGGCAAATCCTGCTGTTGGCTTCGGGTTCACGGTGGACAATCCGGGGTTCCGATTCTGTGCTCAAAGCCAGTTCTTACAACCCTCCTCTAAAAGCCCGAGCCCGCATTCCGCCATTTTCAATGCGTTTCCTCAAAGTTTGGAGGCGTTAACGTCTCCGTTTCCGTCTCGTCTTCCAGCGGAAGCAACCACGGCATCGGCCTGGACGAAATCCCCCCCGACCGAAGGCAAAAGTTTCTGGATCGGCAGAAGAAGATGGGCTGAGCGCGACACGCCCCGGACGAGTTCGTGGGAAACAAGCGCAAATGGACTTGACAAAATATCACAATATGTCCCGTTAAGATTGAAAATGTGCGCCGCTAAATGTTTGTACTGCTGTTTATTGAATAGAAATCCTGCACAAACTCTTTGCACAAAGGTTTTCAGGCAAAGTTAGCGCTCCTCCTCAACCTTTGGGCTGCTGAAACTTTAGATGGGGGGGGGGGGGGGGGGTCACGGGCCACACTGTAGTTATGGTTTCCCTCAGATGGGCTGTGATGGGGCTGCAATATCTCAGTTTTATCGTTCACGATATGACAAATTGAAATTTTGAACAAGAATCATGGAAGCTGACACGTATTCTTGTCCTTCGCGGGCCACGTAAAATCATGTGGCGGGCCGGATCTGGCCCCCGGGTCTTGAGTTTGACACCTGCGCTTTAGCCATTGTCATTCATAATCATTGTCATTGTCGCGGGGAGCTTTTTTTTAATTTTATTTTGGCTCGAGGACATGTGACACGAAATGGGGGGCGGGGGGGTAAGGTAATAATAATCACAATGAATGACAATAAATATTTTGACTCACTCACTGCAATGCAGAGTCTCTTCTGAAATGGACTGTCCAAGATGTCAATTGATGCAAAAAGAATAAAGTCACGATTGGATTTTTTGGATCGGAAATCCAAATGAATGCATTTGTTATTTCAAAAGGTAGTCGCCGCCGTGCAGTGGCAACTGTTCCACATGACGGCACAATCGGTCTGGACAACAAATGCTGTTTCCTCGTGTCTGCCATCATTAGGGAGAGGGAGGGGAGGGCAGGGGAGGGGGGCACCAACCAAAACAAACTCGTTTCACCCCCCACGTCAGACCACGTCGTGTTCTGGTGTCCTGAAGCCGCCCTCGATGTTGACTGGCACCGGCTCAAACGTGCCAGTCTGGCAGGAAACGGTCAAGCCCACCACAGGCCCGACAAAAACACCCGGAAGCCGACGAAGCTCACTTTCACAATAAGACGACACGGGGGACGACGACGACGGCGACTTACAGGGAAGATTAGCTTCACATAATCCTGAACAGGATTTAACAAAATGGAACAGGAAAAAAAAAAAAGCAGCGTATGAATTTTCATTTGGAAACACATCAATATTTATTCCGATTATGTTCCTGAATGAAGAGATTCAATGTGCACTGAGCTGCTTTTTTTTTTTAGATGTCTTTCCATTTGGATTTAGTTTCTCCTTCCGCAGTGTCTGCAACGTGTCTCGTCGAGATTGAAATGCAAGCAGACTGATATTAATTTTGCCCCTTTTGTTAGTTTAACACTTGTGAATGGCGTCCACATCCAAATTGAAGGCGTCGCTTATTTTCCAGGGCGTGATCAATTAAGAGGATGGTTTAAATAAGAATACGGATTACGCTTGGACATTTCTGTTGTTCAGTTCCTTGTGAAAGATGAACGAGTTGTGGGAAAAGTAGTGGGATTTTGAACAGATGGGTGTGCGAGGGTGGCACGGACAACTTGTGAGGATACGCGGCTGGACGGATGGACGTGTGTGCTCAAAGCTTGAGCAAAGGTCAAATGAAGTTGACCTGCACAAGTGTATCTTGTCACCTGAAAGCCGAATATTGCGCTCACTTTGTAATTATTATTGGTTTGTTTTTTTTTTTTTTTTGGTAAATTGTTTGTGGATCCCCTGTGTGTAATGTCGTAGCAGAAAGCAGCCATTTCAGTGATTGTGCGTGGGGGGGGGCTGGCGCCCGCAGGTGGTAATAGGCGAGTCAAGCCTGATTTTATTTTGGCGAGGCGTCACCGGACGCCCGTGCTTGAATTCGCCCGAGTCGCCGTCGCAGACTGGCCAGCTTCAGTCAGACAGGTGACCGAGAGGCTGGAGACGTCGCTCGGCGGCCGAGGTGCGCCCACCGAATCTCGCGCTCGGAGCGGGCGGGACCGGGCCAGACCGCGGGAGGACGCCGTTCGGAAGCCCGCGCGAGGGAGGCGGCACGCGGGCGAGCTCCGGCCGGGTTCTCGCTCCATCCTAATCGCCGCGCACATGCTCAAAACACTTCGGCGAGGACGCGAGTAGGAGGGTGGGGAGGGGGTCGCTGCAATGGATTAAAAAGCAGGACTTCACGTGGACTCGTCGTTTTTTTTTTTTTTTTTTTTTTTTGCGGTCGGTCCAGCGGCGGCCATGGAGAACCAGGGCGCAGAGCCGCAGAATTACGAGGACGTGCAGAGGAGCGGATACCTCCGCAAGCACAAATCGATGCACCGGCGCTTCTTCGTGCTGAGGGCGGCCTCGGAGCGCGGTCCCGCTCGCTTGGAGTATTACGAGAACGAGAAGAAATTCCGCAGCAAATCTCCCGTGCCCAAGAAAGTGCTGAACCTGGAGACGTGCTTCAACATCAACAAGCGGGCGGATTCCAAGAACAAGCACCTGATCGTGCTCTACACCCGCAGCGAGAGCTTCGCCGTGGCCGCCGACAGCGAGGAGGTCCAAAACGAGTGGTACCGAGCCATGCTGGACCTCCAGTGCAATTGTAAGGCGGTTGACGTGACGTGACGCGCGTGGGGGCCGTTTTGCTGCTTTTGCCGCACTTGCTTACTACTCGCTCGTCTCATTCAGAGTCCCGTTCCCACACCTCTCGAGATTCGGTGAACGGCATCCCGATCTTATGGGGCTTGAAACACAAGGGGACCAACCGACCGGCGCGTCGGGCGATTCGGGGATATTTCCGTTAAGTGCAGCAATGTCGCGAAAAGGAGGCGCAGCCCTCTTTTTTTTTGCATGGCGCAGAGGGCATATAGCAACCATCCGCGGGATGCATCATCATATAGCGCCAGCCTATCGCGGAGCGCTCCGCTCCAGCCCGTGTTGTTGTTTTTCTGCACAGCTCCGATCGAGAGCCCGTCCGCTCGCCTCCAATATAACCTACATTTTTGCAGGGGGGGCATCGGCGGATGCGTCTTAGAACCCCCCCCCCCCCAAAAAAAAAAAAAAACCAAAACAAAAAAAAACCGCGCGTCTGTACGGCGGGTTCTCCTCGAGTTGTTTACGTTGACGTTCCAAGGCTGCGTGCAGCTGGAACAGCGCACGACCCCCCGCCCCCCACCCACACTGACGGGCTTTCCCAGCTCCGCGTGCGCGAATGCTGCGCGATGGCTGGTGGATGCTCGCGGCCCCGCGTTCTCCCAGGTGATGCTTCAGAGTTGAACCGCGAGACATTTGTCGTCAATGGCGCGGGGCGGTCGCCTCTGGGGGGGTTCCCCCCCCCCCTTCTCGGCGGATTTTAGATAGCAACAGTGACTCTTAATATGGCAAAAACAATGAAGCTCTAAGCACACGAACTGAAATCATTTCGTCGTTCATTTATCAACATGTTTCTTGTGACTTGATGCCTGTTTTTTGGAACTTAACCGTTATTTAGCCAAGAAGAGAGCACATCGAGATGAAAAATCTCTTTGAAGAGTTTCCTGGTCCTGTTGTTGAACTGCACAATTCATTTGCCCGCTTCATAAGCTGCACGGTGGTTAGCCGTTATCACGTCTGCCCCACACCCGGGAGGTCCCGGGTTCAAATTGCGCCGTTGTCATGTTCTCCCTGTTATGATGCATTTTTTTTTTTTTTAATACGGTGGCACCTTGATTACGAGGTGAATTTGTTCCGTGCACGCTCAAAATCCAGATCAAATTTCCCTTTGAAATCAAATGATAGGCAAGCGAGCCGTTCCAGCGAGTTTCGTTCTGCAGAAAAATAAAAGTGGGTTGTACCAAGACACAATAATAAAATGTAACGAATGAAAAAGAAACACTTTTTCAAGGGGCGTGGCCTATTCACGGATGTCAGGACGACACGTCGGGGCGATGTCAGCCCGACAGCAGCAGCAGCAGCAGCCCCCCCCCCCCCCCCCGCCGCCCACTTTCCCCGCGAGTTTTCATCTCTTTATATAGAGCACAGGTGTCAAACGCAAGACCCGGGGGTCAGATCCGGACCGCCGCATGATTTTGTGCGGCCCGTGAAGGCAAATCATGCGCGTCAACCTACTTGATTCTGTACCAAGTTGTCACACATTATAAATGATAACTTTGCAATACAAGCCTTTTTTGTGTGACCAAAAAGATGAACAGAGCCTTGATTTTGTGTGGAAATAAGATGAGGTGGTCATTACGAGGAGATTTTTATGGGCATATGGGCCCCGAGTGGGGAAACCCTAACTCCAATGACTTTGAGGCGCCCGCTAGAAACGGTAGAACGGCCGTCGGCTCTCCTTGGCCACGTTCAAGGTCATCGCTTCGCCCTCAAAACTCCCAGAACGTCCACGTTGGGGCACCTGAACGTCAAGACGCCATTAAGGCACATTTGTGGTTTCAGAGAAAAGTTGGGGGCAGGATTTTGGCAGCGATGTGATTTTCCGAGTTCATCTTTTGGCAAGCGCTCCTCTCGTTCATCGGTGTCCTTTCTTTTCACTTTCAGGCCGATCTCCCGAAGACTACGGAAGTAGCGGAGAGTGTAGCTCTCCCTCTCCGATTCCAACTTTTAAGGAGGTGTGGCAAGTTAAAGTTTGGCCCAAAGGTCTCGGGCACGCCAGGAACTTGGTGGGCATCTACCGCCTGTGTCTGACTGACAAGACGGTCAACTTTGTCAAGCTCAACTCTGACGTGGCGGCTGTGGTGCTGCAGTTGATGAACGTTCGCAGGTGCGGCCATTCGGAGAACTTCTTCTTCATCGAGGTGGGCCGTTCGGCCGTGACCGGGCCCGGAGAGTTTTGGATGCAGGTGGACGATTCTGTGGTGGCCCAGAACATGCACGAGACCTTGCTGGAGGCCATGAAAGCGCTAAGCGAGGAGTTCCGTCAGCGCAGCAAGTCTCAGTCCGTGGGGACGTCGTGCGGCGGCGGAACCGCTTCCAATCCCATCAGCGTCCCGAGTCGCCGGCATCACCCCAATCTGCCGCCCAGTCAGGTGGGCTTCACCAGGCGAGCCCGCACGGAGACCCCGGGCGGCAGCAGTACCGGCACCTCGCCGACGTCGCGCCACGGATTCCCGCGGGCTCGGACGGCGAGCATCGGGGCCAGGTCAGAGGAGAGCGCGGCGAGCACCAGGTCGACGTGGGCCAGCTCCAGCCCGAGTCTTAACGGATCCTGCTCGACTACTCCCACGCTCAGGCCCAAGCCCACCAGGGCCCCCACCCCTGCCAAAATTACCCTCAGCCTGGCTCGCTACACGCCTAACCCGGCTCCCTCTCCGGCCCCGAGCCTGTCCTCCAGCTCCGGTCACGGTTCAGAGTGCGGCCTGGTGGGCGCGGCGGCGGCGGCGGCGGCGGGAGCCATGACGGTGTGCTCCTACCCCCGCGTGTCTCAGAGAGTTTCCGTTTCAGGTTCGCCGAGCGACTACGGCTCCTCGGACGAATACGGCTCCAGTCCCGGTGAACACTCGCTGCTCACGCCCGGTATGGCTGCCCACCACGGGCACGGAGAAGGACCCTCGAGCTACATTGTCATGGGTCAGCGAGAGGGCTTCTTCGGCTCCCATCACCGCTCCAAAGGCCGACGGATTCTCCGCCGCTCGTCCAGTCGGGATTCTGAGGCAGAACGCCGACTGCTGAGCAAGCGAGCTTCTCTGCCTTTGGCCACCCACGAACGACTGGCTTCACACCGGAAAGAGGACGACGAGGACGACGAATATGCCATCATGTCGCGGAGTGGCAGCAGAGAAGGCGGCGGCGGCGGCGGCGGCGCGGCGGTGGCCTTCGGCCGACGTGATATGGCGGGAGAAAACGGCAAGAGGAGAGAAGCGGACGCGAGAGCGCCTTCGGACAGCGGCTACATGGCAATGCTGCCCGGAGTCACGTCTCCGGCCGCGGATGACGAGTACATGGCCATGACGCCCAGCAGCAGCGTGTCGCCGCCCCGGCACATGCGCCGGCCCGGCTCAGAGGGCTACATGGTCATGTCCCCAAATAGTTGCGTCCCCACCGAGTCGCACGGGACGCCCACGTGGGACGGCCGGCTGAGCGGAGAGAGCCGAGTCGCCGGCGACTACGTGAACGTCTCGCCCGTCAGTAGCCGTTCCGCTTGCGGCACGCCGCCTTCCCACCCCGAGCAGCACCAACTGCAACCCAAAATGTTCAACTCCTACTTTTCCCTGCCCCGAGCCTATCAGCACACCCTCTATAGTCGCTTTGAGGAAGACCTAAAGAAAGGCGAGGGTGCTGGAATGAGCGGGCCAAGTAAGAGGAACAAAGCGGGAGTGGCCCCTGCCGGAGACTTCCAACTCTCCATGTCTTCCTCTTCTTTCTCGTCCAGCTCGGCCAGCAGCGAAAGCCTGGAGGACAAGTGCGCCTCGGCGGGAAAAGCCTTAAGCCTCTACAGGAGCGCGGGAACGTGCGCAAAAGACGGCCGGCACCTGCAGAAACGCGCATCCGGCTGCAAGAGCCCGAAGCCGCAAAGGAGAGGCCGCCCTCTCGCTACGTCTTCAGACATGGCCAAAGCAAACACGTTGCCCCGGGTCAAGGAGAACGTGCCCCCCGCGGCGCCTCACCATGTCGGCGACTACGTCAGTATCGTGTTTGAGGAAGACGCCAAGTTCAACGGCACTCACGGAACCCTTCAGCCCGCCAACCAGAACCGGCCCCTGCTTGTTCCAGACAACGCCGCCGACCTCCCTCGCAGCTTCTCCGCGCCGTCGGCCGCCTCTGCCGACTACGTCGGCAAGTCGTCGACGCCCCGGAGCCCCCCGCGGGCTCCGCGAGATGCCGCCCCCGAGAGTCGAGCGGAACACGCCGCGCCTTCGCCTCTGGTAGCAGATGCAAATCCGCCCAAAGGAAAACCGCCACCGGACCCTCTTCGTTTGTTCATCGGCAAGAATATTTCGGACCCGGGCCTTTCGGCGAGACCCGCGACCGGCTCCGGTCCGCCTGTACCCATGGAGGAGGATGCCGGGCTGGGCTTTTCCTCCCGGTCTCCCCAACACAGTAGCAGACGCGTCCGAACTGACGCTCAGGGGCGGCTTGGACGCCGCTCGGAGACCTTTGACTCCCCGCCCTCCGCTACCGACATCTTCCCAGAGAGCGGACAGCCGGCGGGACACCGGCGCAATCTGGACTGCCCGCAGCGGGAAAGCGGTCCGGCGGCCGGCTCGTCCGACGCGCCGCCTCCGCAAGCTTCTTCTGAACCGGGCTTGAACTACATCGACATTGACTTGGCCGTTAAGGAGAGCCCCCAAGGGGGAGCCGAGCGTTCGTCTGCCGCCTACGACGTCGGCGCGGGCGCTAGCGCCGGTCTCAACACGTACGCCAGCATTGACTTCTACAAGTCGGAGGAACTGAGAGCGCACCATATCGGCAGAAAGGAAGATCAAGGTAAGGGCTTCGTTGGGCCACGGGGGCCGTTTGTTTATTTGGTTGGGTGAGGAACAGCGCGAATCCGAGGCGCATCGACCAAGTTCTGACTCCCACAAAAAGCTTTGGGCTCGCTTGTGGATTCTGGCAGGCTCCTCGCCACCTCGCTGGAATTGGAACAATTGATTTCATTTGAATGCGTCGGGAATCGCTTTCGACCAGGTGGGATAAAGCACAGGTGTCAAACTCAAGGCCCGCCGCCAGATTTTGTGTGGCCCGAGAAGGTAAAGCTAGCATCGAATGACGGGATTCTTGTGAAACCCGAAACCTCAACTGCAATGTGCCCTGGTACAAAGTACGTCATGAGAATTGTACATTCCAGAAAATATTCATGAGGTTTTAGCGATTCAGACCATTTACGTTTGCAAAATAATCACCACAGCTACGGGGCCCATATCGTCGCAACGGTTTCGGAGAGATACGGCGCACCACGTGACGTGGACGCAAGCAACCGCGGATGAAACCTTTCCGAGCGCCTCCTGACCTTTTGTACGGGACAAAAACCTGACGGACTTAAAGTAGCGCCACAGTACAAAGAGAAATCCAAGGCAAAAGTGTCGTTTGTTTAATTCCTGCCTGCGTTTGATTGTTTCCCTCCAGATTGCTGATGTGCGCTCAAGCCCGCGACGGAAGCAGCCCGACGAGTCCAAAGGCCGCCCCTCATCCCGTCCGCCGTCTTCTGTCGACCAAACACGTGCCAAATAATACACACACACACACACACAAACGCACACACAGGGTAAGGGTAAGGAATACGCGTCGTGATGCCTCGCTGGGACCGGCTAACGTGAACTCGATGCGATTACGCGAGGTCAGCGGTCGGCTTTATGCGCATTTGACGCGATTAAGGCACTACGGCGAGCGGCCAAAGCCATAAAGTCCGTCAAAACGTTTGCTTTGATGGCCTCCGAGATGGACGTCCTCGCGACCGGTCGCTCGGCGGCGGCGTGTTGCGGCTAAAGTCCCACAAGGCTTTGTTTTCGTCCTTGCTCGGTTTTCTTTAAAACAACAACAAAAGTATCATACACAAGAAGTAAACACGGCTTGAACACACTTTGTCATTGTTGTCCGCTAAATACATACAGGTGCCATTAAAGCCATAATTAACGCTTCTTCAGGACTTTTCTTAAGCTGTCTTCAAACAAACAAACAAACAAACAAACCCTAACCCTTGTTTTTTTGCCATTTACCACTTTGGCTGTGAATTGATGTTTAAAAAAAAAAAAAAAGACTAATGAAGCCTCCTCAAAATGGAACTCAAACGTGACGCCGGTTCATAAGGTCAAATCAAGTCAATGGATGAACTGGGTGGCGGGGGGGGGCCCACACACACACACACACACACACACACACGACATTTAAACTAGCTGAGCGCTGCATAATCAACAAAAAGTACAAATTTGAAGACCTGCGGTAAGGGGACGCAATGTTTTAATGTTGCTGGGATTAAGAAGTTAAGAGACTTCATTCAATATCCTACTAGCGTCCGCTGAAGTATTTCAGTCTGTCCTCAGTAGGAAGAGAATTCAGCGCACTAGTAGAATAAATATCTTACTGGTGATATTTCTGCACTCAAGTAGAACGACTCGTTGCTACTAGTGAGGCAAAACCGTACACGAGTAGACAACAGTAGCAACTAGTGCCATAAAAATTCTACTAGTTCATATCTAGTCTAGCACATCACTAGTAGCGCACGTGCAGTTGTTCTACTAGCACAGCCTGTACCTTGCGTGTACAAAAGAGTCGCCATTACTTTTTCAAATTTTGCAAACGCTACCGCGGCGCAAAAGTTGCCTTCAGTCCAAAATATGAACAAATACACGATTTGACACGTTCCCGGAGGAGGAAGCGTGTACAGTGCAACCGCTACAAGACGCGTTGATTGTACTGCACGCAGTACGCAAGGCCACAGCATTTACGACACTGCAGTTTGTTTTTACTCATTCGCGTGACAATTTTAAACCAATTTCATGTGACACATACAACGTTGTACACTATACATACAGTATTTTGATGAATACTATTTAGCCTAGATATGGATATATATACTCTTTTATAAAGTGCCTCTTTTTTGATTGTAGCTGTTTTACACAGGTAATCTGAAAATCGGTTGTGAAAATACACACCAAAAAAAAAGCATAAACAAACATCAGTAAATGATTATGATTTTTTTTAACTGCCTTACACTTTTCTCTGAAAGATGACGTTTTTTTTTTTTTTTTGGGGGGGGGGGGGCGTTAAGCCACTATGTAAGCATTCCCTCGCTCGCTCGTGTTTGTCAAGTTGAGGTTTGGCCCAACAAAATGAAGCAAAAAAAAAAAAAAAAAAAAAAAAAAGACAGAACTCATCCTTAAAAAAAGAAAAGATGAAATTCTAAATTGAAATTCTTGAATGAGCTCCTGCATCGTTTTGAATCTGACAGCTGTTACGCGTTCTTGTACATAAAATATTCACCACGCAAAGCGCAAACGAAGCGTTTGTCCGGATTTGGGGCTTGTCGGTGTACTTTTGGACCTCGAGGCAAACACGTGCAGAACATCCTTTGGACTCTTCCGAGCTGCCCGGCGCCAGACGTGGTCTCGAAAAACCACCGTCGCGCTCGCTCGTGTTGCTTTTTTTCGAGATTGGGATGCCGAGTCGGTCCCCCGAACGGTGAGGATGAGTGCTCCTTCCTGTCTGGACTCAAACCCGAGACCCGGTCCGGTCCTGATTTCAAATCAATGGTTCTTTTGTTGAAGTGCTACGGGGCCAAACTGTGGTTTTTTTGTTGTTTTTTTTTCCCAAGGGAACATTGTAGGAAATTCATGTGACTGTACGAGCGCTTGCAGACTCCAACAAGAGCCGTTGGGAGTCGGCTTCAGTCTTGAACAAAACACTCGACGTGACGCCACGCCACGCGCGATGTGACGGGAACATTGCGCTTTGTTTGAGGAACCCGCGGTTCCGCCGGTGTGGGAACAGGGTACAAAGGGACGAGGTTTTCGCCGTGGCTTTTCCCCGCATTTAGAATCGATTCCATTTGTGACTTCGACTCCCGGAGAACCAAAGTACGATTCGGCTCAAACCGATTGTCACGGCGGCCATTTTGATTTGTTGAGCGAGTATCCTGCGACCCGAAAATGACCCGTTGTTGTCTCTTTGGAAGACCTCCTTGAGGTGTTCGCCCCTTTCTTTGTGTGTTCTTTCCAGCTAAAGCGTACTCATTTGCCAAAGCAGTAGATATCAAATGTCTACACACCCCCGTTCAAAGGCCACAAGCCGAATCATTTCACATACAACCCGTACAGCTGACTCTCTTCAAATGTGTATTTTTTTTTGAGAGGAGAAGTAAAAAACAAACAATATGACGGGGTTGAAAACAATAGTAATAATGAGGGGTAGTAAAAATGACAACTGAAATAACATTGCTGCAGAAGTGGGCACACCCTCTTATAACTGGGATGTGGCTGTTTGCAGAATTAACCAACAATTTTGAGTAGAACATCTAAAGTTGAGGAGGGGGGGGGGGGGGGGCTTCTGGTGCACTTAAATTGGTGGCGGGTGCACACCGACTCTCTTTTATCATGCGGTTGAATGCAAATGTGGTTCATTGTCAAGATAGCCGCATCACACCTGTTAAAAGGGTGTGCACAATTGTGCAACCCCGTCATATTGATTCTTTTTACGTCTCTCAAAAAAAAAAAAAAAAGTCACCCGAGTCAGCTGTACAGTAGCTAACAGTATTTGCACACATTTAGAAAGGCTGTATCTCTGTCGTCGGCTTTCAAAAAGTCCGGAAAAATGAATTATTGATGACATTTGCGGACGTGGAAATAAGACAACTTTACTGCCAGACGCCGCTAATTCAGGCGGGTCGACGTGGGCCCTTTCTAATCTTTCTGTTGTTCCTTGAGTGGCCCTCATCGAATTAGGGATTACGGAGCCTCTTTGACCGCACGTCGTCCTAATCTTAAACCGCTCGCCGTCTGAGAGCACGACAGGACATCGTTCGGGTCGCGGGGCAAAAAAAAAAAAAAAAAAAAAATTAACAAAAACGCTTCTGAGTGTGGGGAACGAAACTGTGTGTACAATCAAGACATCTTTAACCGAAAGAGCATTCGATGTATTTTCAATTTATTGATACTACTTTGATATTGCTGTGCAAAAAGAGTGAACTATGTCAAAAATCAGGTGCATGGAGGGGGGGGGGGGGGTGTTTCAATCAGTTCACGGCAAATTTGTTTCCAAACAGAATATTGATGATACTTGTCTGTGATGTAGACAACCTCAATGTTTTTTTTTCTAAATAATATCTCTCTCTCTCCATATATATATATATATATGTATATATATATATATATATATATATATATATATATATACGTGTGTGTGTGTGTGTATGTATAAAAGGCAACATGGGGCATTTGTGAGTCTTTTCTTGACTGTTTTGCAACATTCCCATTTCGACTGCCGCTGAAACTTTTGAAGGCATTAGCAAGACTTGAGGTTTTTAATCCCGGGCTCCACCAGATGGTATTTTGCAAAGATCACAGCCTGACAAGCGGTCGGCTCTTTTGCTTTGCTTTGGTTTTTACTTGCTGTTGCACGTCGGACGAGATACGTTTTCTTTCCTGGGCCCCCGGGAGCCATTAGTAGGAGTAGTTAAGGAGGCCGAATACTGAGATTTGGAGGCCGTCCGTACTCATTTGCAGTCAAACGGAGAATAACTGGTGTCAGTAACTCTTTCAGCATCAAACAGATTTTCATACAGGCAACATTAGCGTTTTGTTTTGATAACAAAAAGGGGAGCGAGTTCAATGAAAACCTCCCAAAAATACTGCAAATGGCGACCGACTGAACGTTTTTGACAGTAAATCAACTTTCCCAAAATTTCAATACGCACCGCGCTCGATCGGAGTTCCGAGTAGACGAAAGCGCACGGCGTGAACAAATCCATCCGCTGCATCAATATTTAGAGTCACATGAGACCTGCACGTTGGCCACAATTTGTTTGTCAGGTGGTACTTGTTGTACTCAATGCTGTGTTTGCACATTTTATGGTACATACGTGTACCGTTGAACTTTGCTCCTGTGCAAATTCTCAGACAGATTGCATCAATTCGACCGCATTTTACTGTCACCTGCAAGGGAGGGGGGCGGGGGGGGGGGGGTTCCCCATACCAGTATCATAGGACGTAACAAAAACACGGACATATTGAGAAGGAATTTCCTATTGCATCAATGGAAATGATGTCGACGGATCTGCCTGGACTGCAAATTAGGAAAATCCGCGGATAATTCATTGAAAGACGTTTTTATGATTGCATTGAGGGAGGGTGTCACTTACTTGATAAATCGGGGCATGGGGAGAGAAAACATTCCACAAAATATACAGACGATTAGTTTGAAAACTTGAAAGAAAAAAAAAATCCATTTTGTTATGAAAAACAAAACATTCAAATGATACAAAAACAATATTGTTACTTTTGTTACTAGAAAACACTTCACGAAATAAACAGCAGAGGGAGCTCGACAAATGCGTAACAAAATAAGCGGAAGTTTGGCGTTCGAGACTTTCACAATACTACTTTCCCCCCCCCCCCCCATGTCAAGGAAATTAATGGAAACATGCGGCTCCATATTGGTTTGAGTTAATATAATGTGACGAAATACGAACGCCCGTCCAATGAAAGTCCATTCCAAGAGTAGACGGGCGTTGTCGCTCAGTACCTGGAAGATGGAGCAAAGTGTGGGACCACATTGAAGATATAACGCAGCATCCTCCAGTCTTGTTCGGATGAGCGGCGGCGTCCTCCCTTTGACTCGGAAGACAATAGGCCGGTGTGAGGAGGGGGGCGGAAGATGTCGCAAACCAGGTCGGGTGCGCGCTAGCATGCCGCACGTTAGCAACTGGAGCTAGCCGGCAAGTTAGCTACGGGGCTAGCTAGCTAGCTAGCCAGCCAGCCAGCCAGCATCAGCAAGTCGCCGGGTCGACGTCAGCCGCGGAGTGGAAGAGCTCCATCGGAGGTATGCAAATACTCAATCGATACCATATCTACCGCCGGTGATTTCAGCACCGTGTCATTGCAGAAATGAAAAAGGAAATAAAAATCACTTTCCTCCGTTTTACATCGCTAAGTGAGTCTCCAAGCGGCCTACTAGAAATCGACGTTTTCTGCACAAGAAGTCCACTACCTGCTGCTGCTGCTGCTGGTTTATGTTAGCCGATCAAGTCCAAACTAGTGCAGGTTTAACCTAACCCTTTCTCACTTTAACGCGTTCAAGAAATGTGCCGAGTACGCCGTTACAGTATGGCGAAGGTTCCAACGGCGCCATCTTGTGTGTCACAGGGGTCAGAGAACACAGGTGACAGGTCGAGCCTTAAGTTTGGTTTTTTTGTTTGTTTTTTTTCTTTCCCGTCGTTAATTTATCCGATTGGTCGAAACCTATCCATTGCGAGTTAATATTATTGTTATCGGCCCAGTAGTTTGTCGCCCAAGATGGGCAACAACGTGACCGCTCGGTCCACTTTTGCACTTGTGCAAAGTGTTCGCAGGCCCCCAGGGACACAAACGAGCGTTTGTTTGCGTTTATGGCCAATTAAAAGTTACTATTTATCAAAAGGTTTATCTAAGATGTCTTAATGGGCCAGCCATGCTTGTGAAAAAGCACTTTTGTACATGATAAAATGAGTACAAAAAAATTGCAATTTATTGTGACGGTGAACTTTTTTTGTTAGTTGGAAGTTATGATCATTTGGGGGAGATGAAATATTTGATTCAGGAACGAGTACAATAAATGAGGTGTTTGGCAAATGGACTGAAATGCGTCTCCCGAATCTGCCCAATGTGCTTTTCAGGTGCCTGACGGGAAGCCAAAGCCGCTGTGGCAATTTTGGACACGATGGCGCCTCACGCTGCGGTTCAGGCCGTCATCGACCTCTCTGCGGGCGCCATAGGTAACCGGGCTGGCTTTTCCGCCCGTCCCCAAATTTGACAACCGAATCACGCGGCGCGGCGCGGTGCGGTGCATCCATTTTGTGTTCCTCGTGGGCCCCATCGCGGCCTTTTCAGTATTAAACCCGCGTGCTGACTTTCCAGTTCTGGTGAGCAAATATTGAGAAAGATTGTAAAGTTCGACCAAATGGCCGTCGACATCTGCCTGCCTCTTTCTTTCTTTCTTTCTGCCTCTGCCGTGTGCTCTGCTCTCTTCTTGCCCTTCTCTGAGTCTCAACGCGATACGAGGAACCAAAGTAGATGTCAGGAATGAATTATTCCGGGTACCGCGACGACGACGACGACTACGACGACTGTGACAAAAGCCGGCTGTTTGTTTGTCCACATTGTCTCCCCGCCAGGGGGCGCCGCGTGCGTCTTGAGTGGACAACCGCTGGACACGGCCAAGGTGAAGATGCAGACCTTCCCCGCGCTCTACCGGGGCTTCGTGCACTGCATCACGTCTACCTACAAACAAGTCGGCATTCGGGGCCTCTACCGGGGAACCTCGCCGGCTCTGATGGCCAACATCGCCGAGAACTCGGTGCTCTTCATGAGCTACGGCTTCTGCCAGCAGCTCATCCGCGTCGCGGCGGGAACGCGCGCCGACGCCGCGCTCAGGTAGTCGGGCCGCGGCCGCGTACGCCCCCGGCTCGTCCGCCTTCGGTCGGGAGCGCGCGTCTCACATGGCCGCGCGTTTGCTCGCCAGTGACGTGCAGAAAGCGTGCGCCGGCTCGGCGGCGTCCGTCTTCTCTTCGCTGGTTCTCTGCCCGACGGAGCTGGTCAAGTGTCGTCTGCAAGCCATGTACGAAATGGAGGCCACGGGCAAGATTGCGAGGAGTCAGAAGTAAGCGCTTTACAGCAAGTCTTCTGGCATCAAAATTGGGTGAGCGGTACGGGGCACTTGTAATAAGACAAGCATAAGGAATTATTCTGTGGCGTACCAGCGTATGGACCGCGACGACTACAGGACAAAATATGTCCCCTGTTGACACCGGGAAGATAGAACACATCATTGGCCGTTGTTCTGTTGTGGCTCCTCGTGCATTGCGCCAGCGTTTTTGTTCACATGCTATTCGTTAGCATTCGGCCAGCAGGCCCGAAGTCAAAGGCCGTTCGGAAGTACGAGATTTGGCTTCTACTGAGCTGCGCTCGGGCTTCGCGGTCCAAAGTCGCCTATGTTTGCCGGGAATGTTTTTTTTTTTTTTTGTCATCCCTACCGGCGTGTCCTCTCCCCGAAGCTCGGTGCGGTCCGTGGTCAAGTCCATCATGAAGAGCGAAGGTCCCCGAGGCTTCTTCCAGGGCCTGAGCACCACCGTCGCCAGAGAGGTCCCCGGCTACTTCTGCTTCTTTGGCGCCTACGAGCTGTGCCGCAGCGCCTTCGCCGAATACATGAAGTGTGGAAAAGACGACATAGGTGAGCGCAAAGCCTTCCGGGAAGCCGGCGGCGGTCCAGCGTCTTACGTGCTGCGTCTTCCTCGGGGCGCTGCGTAGGCGTGGCGCCCGTTGTTTTCAGCGGGGGCTTCGGAGGGGCTTGTCTCTGGCTGGCGGTCTACCCCATGGACTGCGTCAAGTCTCGGATTCAGGTCATGTCCATGACGGGCAGACAGGGCGGCTTTTTGAAAACCTTTTGGCTCATCGCACGCAGCGAAGGTAGCGACTGTCGTATTTTGCTTTCCCGTCCGGAGCGCTTTGAAACGGTCTCGATGTCCCGCCCGCGTTCAGGTGTCGGCGCGCTCTACTCCGGTCTCACCCCCACCATGGTGCGCACCTTCCCTGCTAACGGCGCACTTTTCCTGGGCTACGAGGTCAGCCGCAAGGTCATGATGAAGCGGTTCGACGGCTGACTCGCACGAGCGAGGGAGGAGCGGCCGCGCCGACGCATTCGGGCCGCCAACTCCCGCCGGTGTGGCGTTCGAGGACGGTGGGGAACGCCCGCGCCGACGCGGTTTTGCATCTAACCGGCATTAGTAAGCCGGCAGTCTTTTTCCCAGACCGCCACTCCGCGCGGAATTGTCGTCGTTGCCTACCTCAATGTCGTGAATGGCACCAAAATGGGAGACGCTCGCTCAGGTTTCCTTTGAAATTGTCCTTTTCCGAAATCTTACGGAGCGATTTTCAACAAAGCCAATGAATTGAAACGGAATCAAACGCGCAATTGTGATAACTGACTGACTGACTTCTTTGCCTTTTGTTTCAACTCGGCTTGTACGGCCTCGGCCTTTTTAATCTCGACTTTTTTTGCGCGCGTGTGTGAAGGCCACAGTTTTGCAGTACAATAATCTCCTTTGTCGAAATGTTGTATTGAGAAAGGTGCCAACCATAATTACCAACTTTGATTTTGCAGTCGAACGTCTTCTTTGGGCATCATTGATGGACTTTGTAGCGAAGTGAAATATAACGGCGAGGGTGCGACGTACGCGGATCTCGTGTTCCTATCGTTAGCGTGAGGCGTACGTGGAATTCCGGTTCCTCGATGAAGATTATCGTGAACTTTGGGTTCCGTCTTAAAACGCCGACCTGTCCGGGCGGGGCTCCGACGACGCCTTTCCCGCCGCAGGTTCCGCAGAGGCAGCCGACGAGGCCGTTGATCATCTGGACGGCGCACAGAAGCGCTTGCAGGCAGCCGCAGGCCAGCAGGGTGCCGAACAGGCCCACGTTGAACCGGACGACGTTCTCGGGCTCCGTGCGTTTGCCCCACCACCTGTCGTCGCTCAGGTAGTGCGGGTCGCTGGGCGCAAAGGACCAGTTCTGGGCTTGAGTCCCGGCACGATTGGCAGAATGCACGGGTGTCAAACTCGTGGTCCGGGGGCCGGATCCCACCCACTGTGCGATTTTACGCCGCCCGCCACAGCAAATCTAGTGCGTCGAGTGCCGCGACACAAATTGTCATATTTCGTAAATGCGCAAGACCCGCTATCCTTGATTGCGGATTCAAATGGAGTTTCTGAATTTTGTGTCCATGAAATGTTTTTAAGCTTTCACAGCCATAACACCCCTCTGGGGGAAACCCTTACGAGAACGTCGACCACGACAAAAACTTTCACACCCCTGAAGTGATGAATGGATTTCAAAACGTTTTGCACCCAAGCTCTTAGGACGTCATCATATTTGGCAACGTTATAATCATGTACGGCAGGGCCGTCAAACTCATGGTTTGACTCAGAATGCCGTTACTAATGTGACACCATAAAAACCTTTAGTCGTATCATATTTAGACACGATTTATGAACGGGTTTTGGAATGTAGTAATGACAAAAGTACACTAGAGGTCAGTCAAGGTTTGCTGCAATAATGTGAGTGTACCGCGAGGTTGTTGTGTTCAGTAAAAAAAAAACCAAACCAACAACTTTTGATGGAATCAGATATCAAGAGTAAGTCGGCTTCCAACTACAGTATTCATATTTGGTAACATAAGAACGCTTACGATATGACAGTATTACCATTTATGATCTATGACAGCCTGTACATATTTCCACAATAATCGTGGAAAAAGACGCACAGGATTCTGCTGAGCGGACCACAGAAAATCGCATGGCGGGCCAGAATTGGCCCCCGGCCCTTGACTTTGACACCTGTGATCTACAGCGTGTCAAGCAAATAGGACGTTTCTTTCGGCTTGTCCCGTTAGGGGTCGCAGCAGCGTGTCATCGCAGATGAATGACTTTGCTTGTTTGTTTTGAATCACAAGAAGAAAGCTCGAAACTGAATCTGGCTAAAGTGGGGAAAAAAAAAGAAGTGACCCGGAAGTTACCTGTCCTTGAAAGGCGTGGCCCAGATCGAGACGACTTTACAGAGTGGGCCGTTCTTCAGGGCCAGCGCGGCCACGCTCAAACTCCCACCGCCGCAAACGCGATCGATAAGAACATCTGAAGGGGAGGGGGGCACAAGTTCAGCCGGACGTCCAGCCCTCCCTCGCGCATTCTTGCCCAAAGTCTTGGAAAGAGCACCAAACGTGAAGATTTCACGTCTTATTTCCAAGTATCGACGCATTTTCACAGAAGACGAGCATTATTTGCAGCGAAACACAAAGCCCAAATCTCTCTTTTAGCGGAACTGGAACCTGAACGCATACGAAGCAGATTTTCAAGCCGAGCCCGCAATTGGGCGCCGCTCACCCCGCATCCTTTTTCCCCCCAGTCAAGTGGATGTAAAGCGCCGGCAGCAGCACCTGAACGCAAATGAGAAAAAAAAAAAAGAAAAACTGGGTTCAATCCCGCACAACGCCAAGAGCTTCAAAATGGACGCGCAATGTCATATTTTGTGTTGCGCAACGTGACGGACCACTCGCCGCGACCCCCCCGCCGACCACTCCCCCCATAAATTTCACCTCTTCGGAAATATGGCCATCTTTCGCATACTTGGTGTCGCCGTTGGGAAAGAACAACACCACGTTACAGATGATGGAGATGAGCGCTAAAGGGTACAAAGTCAGAGCGATGCAACGCGAACATGTCCCGGTGCACGTCCTGTCGTGGGGGGGGGGTAAAAAAAAAAAAATGAATCCTGTTGCTCCGATTTCAAGCTTCAAACTGACCCTAACCCAGCAAAAGCAGGCGTACTTGTACAGTGACGTGAAGGTGTGGAGGGGGGCGGGGGCGGGGGGTGCAAATTGGGACAAACAGAAGAAAAATGTGACTCATTCCAAACCGAGAGAGACAATCCTTGTTCTATTGGCATGCGCGTGCACGCTTCACGTCAGCCAAGAATTCGGCGAACACGTCCACAAGTTGCGCGCGTTCACGTACACACATTTTGTGTACCCGAACGCGCATCGAAACACACGTTGGAAATTTTGCCTTCAGACATTTGGGCAACGTCTCAAAGTTTCGGATCGCAGATTTGATAAATTCCACCCGAACCTGTTCAGAAGCCGAACCTTTGGCCTCGGAACAAAGACAATGCCACGATTGGTGCCGGCGACTTTTCTTTTCCGTCAAAACAACTTGTACTTCTCGATTTCCGGACGCAAATAACACACAGGGGCAGAAAATAAGGTCAGGCCATGATTTCTATTGTAGTCAAATTCATTTTTGTGTGAGTGTGTGTGTGTTCACTTTAGCACATGAATAATGCGATGCCAAATCTGTGTCAACGTGGAGTTGATCTTTAACTTCTTTAACCAAATTGGCCGAGGCCGTTTTGAGTCACTAAGGCGATTTCCGCCATTCCCGACAAGGTTCACGTGAATCAGTCACAGATAAGAAAGCAAATCATCAGTTTCATGCTTTCAGCTTCACAATAAATATGATTTCAATTCATGTCTGGTGTGGTGACACATTCAAAAATTGAATGAATCGTAAAAGTGTCAAGTCAAGGAAATGAGTCCTAAATGTCCTGGAAAAGGTCTTTTCATCTTGTCATCATCAAAATTCCTTGACTAAATCTCTTGTTGTCGATTTCCTGGACTCAGACCTTCGCGCTACATTTATGATGAGCAAATTTATCCCTGAACTAAAACCAAACAAACATTTTGGAAAAACATCTACCACCAAAATGTTATCCAAATCGGGGGATAAAAAAAAAAGAACTAATTCAAGTAAAGACCGAAGCCATCATCAAATGTATGAAGTAGATTTTTTTCACTTATTGATCAATATTATGACAATTTGATGGTTTGGTCCAGATTTTCACAAGAATCACAGAAGTTGACACACTTTGTGGGCCACATAAAAATCACGCGTGTGGGCCAGATCTGGCCCCCGGGCCTTGAGTTTGACACCGGACGCTTGATTTTCATCAATTGGGAAAGCATATTTTTAATTTAACGTCAAACTTTTTTTGGATGGCTTCGCCGTTTGAACTTGAAGTGATTATGAATTGAATCTGATGAGATGAACTTCAAATAAAGAAAATAGGAGGCGCCCCCCCCCAACCAAACCAAGGTTTTACCTTGCCTGGACCAGAGTCAACATGCCCTCATCCGTCGTCAAAGACCTCGTCGTGGCCCATTTCACGCCGGAGAAATGTTGCACGCAGCTTTTCGTCGACTTGCGCTTGCACGGTGAGGCCCGGTTTGGAGCCCCCCGATCTTCGGAGGAGGGGGCCGTCCAAGAGCAGTTTTGTACGAGTGTGCGCAGCCCGATTCACTTTTTTATTTGTGTGCGTGCGTCTTTTGTTCCTATTTCCAGTGCCGCGTTTGAGTTTATTCGTCAAGAAAATCGCCGGGTTGCGGACCCTTGTGGACGCGCTTTTCGGTAAGCCGGCGGTCAGTCTTTCTTGATCGAGTCCAGTGCCTTCCTGACGTCGTCACTGATTGGGTGGCGTCCGCGACATCGGCTCTTTCCCACTTTGCTATTTGTGTGTGTGTGTGTCCCCCCCCCCCCCCGGAACGATTCGTCGCAGCTCAGCTCCCGCAGCTGCTCCGGATTCTCCGGAGCCGAAGCGCGGACGGCTTGTGGCCCGCTTCCGTCCTGCTGCAACTTTACGCCTCGTCTGGACCGGTCCTGTTCGCCGTGGCGCACGACTTCCCGCTTTTGTAAGCAAGCAATCAACAACGACGGTGTCGTGACCCCAAAAAAAATGTTTGGCGCATAAACCCACGAGCACTTTTTGATTCGCTGGGATTAGCAGCAATATGTCCGAGCGGGCTTTTTTTTTTGGGGGGGGGGGGGGGGGTCTTCCCGGAGAAGTGTGCTGCAGTCTCTTTTCAGCGCCACGCAAGTTTGTGCAAGTTCCGACTCGACACTTGAAGTCACGCATTTGCATTTTTGCGACAGCGCCTGGGGGGAGAGGCTTTTCTCCACCATCCAGACGGTGGCGGTGGTGGTCTTCCTCGTGCTGCATTACCGGGGGGGGGGGGGGGGGGGCGCTAGAGGTGAGCGGAAACGCGCCCCACTCCCGAGTTCTGCCTGAATGAAATGTTCAAAGGCTGCAGATCAATTTTTGAGTCTGGCGCGTCTCGGTTGTGTTTAGCTTTGAATTTTTTTTATTCGCCATTCGAGCTCAATTTTTTTTTGGAAACGTCTTCCATTGAGCTGCTATCTGAATGTTCAAACTGTGCATAACGTAGCTTACACCTTTGAGGAATAAAACCTCGGTTTGGTTTTTGATGAGAACTTGGGCCTATTATGTCAATTTTAGCCCTTATGATGGATTATCAATATTTTGTACACGTTAGGGAACTAGCTGGGAAAAGCAACAGCGCCACCTTGTGGCCGTGCTTCTCCACCAGAAGACGTGATTCGTGTCTTTTTTTCTTTTTCTGTGGCAGGAATTTCGTTTGTGTCGGTTGACGGGGTTTTCGGTGGTCCTGCTGGGCTCTCGCGAGTCATCTCAGCCGTGGGCTCTTCCAGTTTGCCAGCAACAATTTTGAGCAAGGTCCCGAGCGGGCGCCAAGAAAGCCAAATGTCAGCTGAAAAGCAGCCTGCTTAATTCTCCATTTGCAGGCAGGAAGGAACTTTCACACGGGCCACAGCTGTCCGCCACGTCCGTTTTGCCGTCCTGCGCAGCCTCTCTGGGCCTTGCCTTCACTTCGCTACAGACATGTTTTGGGGGTTTTTTTTTTTAGGGGGGGCGGGGGCACTAATTGTGTTTGCTGAACTTTGCTCTTTGCAGGACTCGGGCAAGCCTCTGGCGACCGCGGGCTACCTCGCGTCGGCCTGCGTCTTGTTGGCTCAGGTCCTCCTCGGCGGGAGCGAAAAAAGAACCGAGCGAAAGACGGAGGACGGAGAAAAGCAGGCCCAGTCCCGAAGAATCCGAAGAACTGGCACGCCGGCGCCGGAAGAACGGCGACACCGGCCCAAAACCTCGGCAGCGTGCAGCAGACGTGGCGACCGCTAGGACGGCTTTACAATGACCCCCCCCCACCCCCCTTCAAATTGGATTCATACTAGAAAAGTGTTGCCCTGTCACTTGCACAATATCAGCAGGCCTGTGACATTTTTTCCGTGTCTCAGTATCACGTGGGAGGTGGGGGGGGGGCAGCATCATGTGACCTCTAACTTCATTGTCATTCCTAAAATAGCCCAAAGTAGAATGAAATCATAAGATTGGGGGGGGGGGGGGGGCAAAACATCCACGACATCCTCGGCTCAAAAGGTGATTTATTTGTTTGTTTTGTTCCTTCCGTGTACACAAAAAGTCAATCGAGGCCTCGCGTCCGATTCCAATTGGGCAAAAAATTTCAAGTACAGTGCATAACTACAAAGTGCTGCGGCGCTCATATTGGACACGCCAAAAACATTGATTTTATACAACATTCTCTCCAGTGTTTTGCTCATATCACAAAGGACGTTTGGAAATGTAACAGGCAAATAAGCCAGTGTCGAGAATAATAATAATAATTGTCATCAAAGCTCTACTTTTTCATTCGAGCTGAGCAGCGTCTGCAAATATTTGGACGTTTTCTTAGATTTTCTTGTCAAGTCAAATGCATTCAAAATCAAGACTTGATGTACTTCACACTTATTAAAATGGTTTTACCTAAAAAAAAAAAAAAAAAAAAAGTTTAAAAAAGCAGCAAAGCAGCGGCAGAAGCACAATTTCGCGAATGTTTTAAATCTTGCTACATGAATGCTCATTACACAGAAACTGTACAGGAGATTAGAGTCAACCTCCACCCCCAAAAAAATGTTTCAGAACAAAGAAAAAAAATACACAAAATAATGTGTGCATGTTTTCTGGCACCAAGTGGAACATTGAAGTGGGGGTGGGTGGGTGGGTGGGGGGCGCGAATCCATGATTCACATGCGTTTGTTCGTTCACTTTGTCCATACTGTCCTGTATGTAATTGACAATTATGAGAAAACTAAGTACTCCATATAAATGATTTTACGTTTTTAAATACGGACTTGGTTGGAACCAGTGGGATTCTTTGGGGGGGGGGGGGGGGCATTGAACTCTCTGCAACACCAAAAGTGGCGCGTGGGCTCAATTTGGACATTCCAACGGTCGGCCGGGGAGTGCTGAACATCGCGCAACACTTTTCACTTCCTTTTTCCCTTTTTTTTTTTTTTTTTTAAACCATCACCCGTCCTCTCCGGAGAAAGAAAAACATCCGGGTTTTTCTTTAACCTGGTGAAAATAAACTTTTTTTTTCCCGCAGCGTTATCTGAACAATTTGCGCAGTTCGTCCCAAAAGAACAAAGAAAGAATGGTGTGAGGCCCGATCCGAAAGTAAGACGCTCCCAAACCTTTGTAGAGTCCGACGACGCCCTCCTTCTTCAGAGTCTTGGAAAAGCAGTCGGCAAAGCCTTTGTAAAGCAGCCCCTAGGAAGGAAAAAGCAACGTTTAGCTCGGATACAAGTATCAGCGTGATCCTCCGGATGAAAGCGCACCGACCCGACCGGGCTCACCTGGCCCCGCTGATCCACCGGCTGGTTGTAGAGGCGCGTGCTCGCCACGTCGAAAGGCGTCATCGCCAGCGCCACCGCCACGCTGCTGATCATGCCGGCGCTCAGCGCCACCAGCCAGCTGTCCTTGGCGAACACCTTGGGGGGGGGGGGGGGACCCGAATATGTCCATTTCTTTGATCCACACACGCAAAAGACAGTTTGGATCAGGACATTTTTTTGGTGGGCCAAATAAAGGGCCCCGGCGTACCGAATCTGGCCCGCGGGCCTCGACTTTGACACCCGTGATGTAGGCATCTGCTACGCTATCTATTATTAGCATTATCTACGCCCCCCCACACCCATTGGCACACGGTTTCTCCAGTTTGGTCGGACAGGAGGTGGAAAACTGCGGCAGCGTCAAACTCTTTGACCTTTGACCCACCAGCTCAAGTGAGCTATTTTTGCTATTTTAAAAAAATGTAATAATTAAATGATAATCATACAAAGCAGTGCGATTAAAGGGTGTTTCTCTGCAAGAAGGAGTTGACCAGTTCCGAGAGAGGCGGGTTCGGGGGCGTGGCCTAACCACACGGTTTCCTGTGGGTATTATTCTTTCTTTTTTTTTTTTTAGAAGGCGTTAAATTTACACCCTGGAACCTCTGCCGTTGGAGTTATGTAAGCTCTGCGTTTGGAGGGGGTGGGGGCACTGAAAGGTTTCACATTTCTGTTCCAGAAGGTTCCACCGCCTGCAGGGAAAAAAAAAAACAAAACGCTTCCCCGTCGCCCGTTTGCGGTTTGACACAAAAGGTTTTGAAGCGGCGCCAAGCCGTCGTCGCGCGTTCTCACCTGGAGATCAAGCACCAGCTCTTTGGCAGAGGAGAAGGTTGCGAGTTGAGACGCCGACCCCACGCTGACCCTGGGGATGGCGGCGCCGGCCCCCCTCCACAGTCCCTGAATGCCGTGTTCCTTATAGATGGCCGCCAGCGCGTGGGACATTCCCTTTCGGGGGAGGCGCCGGGAAAAACGTCGTTATGCCCACGTGCGACACCGGCAAAAGCTTACAGCAAACATTTGCCGGCGCCGTGGAAGTTAGCATTTGTGCTACCTGGTGTTTGTACTGGTGTCCCACCGCAATGGAGGCCGTCGACTGACTCTGCAAATGAGTCTTGACCTGTCCAAGAGGCAGAAAAGGAGGGCAAAAACTCAACAAATCACTCCCAATTGTCTCGATTCGTACTTTTGAGCTGTAAATACATAATATAGGATCCCCAGCAAAAAAAAAAAAAAAACATACTTACGTCGTCTTACAAATAAACGGCGAGGATTTGAAAGTGGGCCCGCGTGCACGTACCGCCAAAGAACTCCCGCCGGCAACCCAGGCTAATCTTAGCAATTAGCATTAGCGGTTGCCATTTTAGATAAAAGAAGAAAAAAGCTCATTCACGCTTATCGTGTTCTCCGAATAATACACACCTCATCCTGTTCTGAAATGACTTCCAGACACTCCTTTTCATACCTGTCAACTCGTACGGTTTAGCCGGATTTCGTGGCGAATCTTACGTACACGGACATATATCACAAATCCTACGGATTGTAAAAATTTCCGCTCGCTTGTGCCCGGAATGGTGCTCGTCTACTCTATTGTGGGGAAAAACAAATCTGGGGAATTCCAAACGTCGCTTGCATCAAATATTTTTGTGGCAGCAGGCATGATGTTTCGCGCAGATTAGCAAAATACTTTCATTTGCGGTAACTTTCCAGGAAATCCTCGGCTCGGGTCGAGCACCGCCGAAACGTGGAGGCTGAGGCCGAGGAGCTGCCAGCCAGCCGCCGTCGCAATCGATCAAATCGTTAACGATACGCTATTGGTGATGCTCACCTGTCGAGATAGGAGCTATACGACGATTATTACTTCACTGCAACAAAAAGTGAGTGTCATTTGTCTTGAGCTTGACTTTGATCATTGGTGGGTGAAATGAATTTGATTTAGCTCTTAGCTAATATAGCGTGCATGCTAGGCTCACTAGTTATGCGCCTGGGCCTGCCTCATGACAAATATTGTCGCTACAATAATAGAATTGAATGCTTTGTTTTCACCAGGTGGGTGTCAAGGTAATCTTTCCATTTACTAAGATTGACAATGCCTTCATGGGAACAAGAGCTCGTGTCACTTATCATACAGATCAGCTCTTCCTTATTCACTCAAAATAAGCAATTGATCATTGATATGTCATCTTTCCAAACATTTTTCTCTTCCCATCACTGACTCCCTTTGGCGAATCTCTCCCTCTCAGGTATTGTAGCCATCTTTTTGATCATTCTGAGTAGAATTAGACATTAACTTCAGATATGATCATTATGGAGATCTACAATAAAAATCATTGAAAAACTTTGTTTTTTTTTTCCCCTCTGTTATTTTGACATATCACTTGATTCGGTATGTTAGAAGGATTTTTTTTTTTTTTTTTTTTGGGTAGTTTATACAGGATGGCGCTCCGAAAAGTTGCCAGGTACGCCTTTTGATCATTTTTTTGGCAAAGTTTCTCGCACCGAAATCCGTCTGCGTCGAAATCCGGGCGGAATTTTTCCCATTGGTGAGCCAATCCCTGAGCGGACTGTCTCAATAAAGACTGTTTTATTTAACCCCCCCCCTCCCCCCCAATGAAAGGACACCGGCAAAAGGTGGCACCGGAAGTAGGTCCGCGTGACGGCAAGTATGTCCAGAACGTCCTCCGCTCCAATATGTGACCCCGTGAAAAAAAATGCTGAAATACTTCAGGTTGGGGGGCACGACGACCCACCAAGTAGACGGGGCTGCCCATCACGGCCCCCACCACTCCCGACGTCGCCCCGGCTGCGACGGCCTTGGCTCCGCTGACCCTCCCCTCGGCGGTGTGGATGTGGCCCGACGACTCGATGACGGCGTACGAGCCCAGTCGGACTCCGTTCATACAAAACTGGTACCACAGTCCTGGCACGAGGCCTTTCTGCAGGCCGGCCACGCCGTCCACTTTGGCGATGGTGTAGAAAGCGTGGAAGACGTTCCGGTAATAAACTTGATAGCTGCCGCGACTCTGAAGTTCTCCTTGCAGCTGCATGCGAGTCTTGACCACCTCCAGCGGGTTGGTGAGCAGGCACGCCCCGCACGCCGCCGCGCCGCTCAGCAGGAAGTCCATGGACCGTCTCTAAGCGGGCCGGCTCGACGGCTCGACGGCTCGACGGGTGGCCCTTCGTCCACAACGGCGTCGACGCAAGTCCAAAAGAGACGTCGCTGCCGACTAGAGGCGACGCGCATGCGCACCGCGTCACGCGCCGGGCGCGAGCTGCCTTCAAGGACACCTCACCGAGTCGGAAATGGTACCGATCGAGACGAGATGAAGCCAAAAGACATTTTCAATGTCACAATCTACGAGTCCCTCCCTATTTGCAGTTGACATTTGCAAGACGACAAATTGTTTTTTTTGGGGGTTTTTTTTTTTCGTCTTGAACGTCCCAAAAGTTATTTGACACGTGACCCCGCACGAACTAGAAAACAAAACAAAATTTGAGCTCTGACGTTCCTCGCCAACCGGAAATGCAGCGTGTTGGCGTCAATTCGCAAGCCAATCAAAACAGTCGCTTCCCCTTCCGTTCACTGTGCTGATTGGTCGAGCGCCATCTTGTGGAACCGTTTTCATGTGGTTTTTAAAAATGGCAACATAACTCGCAAGATCCCAATTCAAATAGTTTGCATTTATTTGCAATACATAAATATGGTTCAAATACGAAAACACGTCCAGTGTCCCAAAAAGGCACTTTCTGTTTGAATGGTTTCATCAAATCATCACAAAAATGACTTGTGGAGAAAATGTATAAACTTTTGTCCGTATCTCCAACACCACTCACCTAACCCAATGTTGTTCTTAAATCCGATTCCCATTATGAACAGTTAAAAAGAAAAAGAAAAAGCAACCTTTGTTCGCGCAAAACCTTGAACCTTCTGCTGGAACGCAAATAACAAAATTAAACGCCAGGGAAAGACAAGCAGAACATCTTGACTTTATCTGGGGTGGATCGGAGCATCCTCGACGGGCACGAAGTGCGCTGACTAATATTTAACGTAATCGCTTACAAGTGGCCACAGCTGACTGATAACAGGGTGTTCACACTTATGCAACATTACAACACATTCAGTTTGTACTTTTACTTCCCCTGACTATTTCGTTTTTTTTCCTTCTTCTTCTTTTTTACTGATGATGATCAAGTATATTGGGAATACATATTTAGTCTTTGAACAGCAGAGAGCAGCACGGAGCTCGTTCCTGCTCGGCCCCTGTTGAGGGGCCGACCTAACGTAGTACCGTTTTTACACCACTGCACGTCACAACTGCAATACCGAGTCACGGCTTACAGCAACAGGAGCAGCTAAAAAGGGAAAAATGCCAAAGTCAAGACTGCAGCCTTCAACTGCAGTCCATCTGCGTTCAGGCAGTGACGCCTTAGCATAGCATAAACCTGCTGAAGAAAAAAAAAAAAAAAAAAAGAGTAAGTAATCACGGACAAAAGTGGAAAAAAACTTGCATTTCAGTCTACTCGGACATTCCATGTTGTGTACTGTGTGCTGTATTAACATTTTGAAACACCGGCGGGCGTCAAATTCAAGGCCCGTTCGGCCGACTGCGGGATTTTATGCGGCCCCTCCGAGGCGACTCGAGTGTACCGACTTCTGCTGTGATTTTTCTTCACATCTGTACCAGAATTTCAACAGATATAGAAGCGCAATGAATAAAAAAAATCTTGATGAACACACATTGAGTGTTGCTTTCCTGTGTCAAAGGCAGACGCACGTCACGCACAAATGGGATTCGGGCCAGCATGAACTTTTTCCCTTTTACTTTGTCCACGTGTACTCAGACCTCGGCGACGCTCACGAGTGTTTGAAATGAGCAATGCGCTTCCCTGTTTGCGCCAATTTTACGCTGGTCTTCCAATGGCATTTGCGCATAAAAAGTTGCAGCGATGGCAATGAATCACGCAGATTTATTACACCGCGTACTCGAGCTGTCACCTCGTCGAAACTCTCGTTCCACGCTCAAATAATGAGCGTTCCAAGGTACACACACTATATTGAAATATGGCTCGACTGAGAGTGAACTCCAAGCGCTCCTTTCGTATACAATACTTACCTTAACCTTATTCTGATTTGATCACTTTTGTCCGAAGGAACGAATCCAGGGCGACCACTCGCGCCTTTTGCGCTGCAAAAAACACCTGTGTCTTTTCCATATTTCGTGATTTGTCTCGTGTCCGTTTCCCGAGTTTCGTTCATTTCCAATTCATGCAGCATCATTGTTCGTCCTAATAGGACCACAAATGGCGAAAACTGCGAATAACGGGGGGCTCGCCAATTTTTTTTCTTTTTTTTTGGGGGGGGGGGGGAAGGGGCGACAATGAGCCTGAAGCCCCCCCCAAAAAAGTCGCTTCCCCTTTAAGCGCAGGAGGTCAACGCGGACAAATTTCATTTGACAAAAGGGAAGGGCAAAGAAATAAAATATTAACAGAAAAAGGATTATGATTTCAAGCCCGAATGTCTGCTGAATATTGGAAGTATACGACCAGAACTTTGAACTTCATGCTGATTGCTTGACAACAGTAGAAAATTGACTTTTGATAAGATACAAACTAAAACCATAAAAAAAAAAAAAAAATCACGTTTTGGTCCTCACAGTTATTTGCGTTACAGAAAATCCCCAAATCATACTTTGTGCTCCTTTTGATGAAGAAAACTTTTATTTCATGTGTGTGTGTATATATATATATATATATATATATATATAGGCTATATATATATATATATATTATATATATATATATATATATATATATATATATATATTATATATATATATATATATATATATAGCCTTCTTACGGTATTGAGAAACCTCTTTTACTGCACAGCATTGTAGTATGTTGATAAAATATTTGAAAAGCACACACATCATTGTTGATTCATTCTATATGCTCCAGTAGAAGGAAAAAAAAAAAAAAGATCTACCGAGCTGACTTATCTTTACAATTTCAATGAATCTTTTGTGTTTCCTTCATGTTAATGCTTAACCAGCGCTAAAATAGACACTTTCTGCCTCCTATAAATCAGGGACCAGCCGCGCTTTCCACCGCTTTGTGTGGACTCTTCTGCACTCTTCTCAATGGCTGCCCTCCATTGATTGGTATTTGCTCATCGAGTTTGAAATACCTCAAAAACTTCATCATTACGTCACGTCACTTACATATTTAGTTCCCCGGTACTGCGTGATGAAATATTATTATTATTATTTGCAGTTTCGTCTTTCTCTTCCAAAAAAAAAAAAAAAAAAGCCTGCCAATCTGAACAGCACCAAATATTCACACTTCATCTAAGAAGTACTGTATTTACATGTCGCCACGCATTTTACAACATCTTGCATCTGCTAGATCAAAAGGGGGTGGGGGGGGGGAGTTCCTCGTATGCTTACATTTCTACGGTAACGTGGCAGCCACGTGAAATGTAATCAATTTTGGGCGTGAATATAAGCGGCCAACAAATCAATGTTCAAATTAGGCGAAGTGGCGCACGTCAAAATGCGCATCAGATGGCGAAGTCGCCATTCGAGCTCCTCAAGAGGTGGCAAAAATGAGGGACGTGAGCGAAATGACAGCACTCGCGCTGGGTTTTCTGGGCTGGCTGATGGTCAGCGTGTCACTGCAAGACCACTACTGGAAAGAATCCACCAACGACGGCAGCGTCATTACAACCTCCACCATCTACGAGAACTTGTGGATGTCTTGCGCCAGTGACTCCACCGGAATCTACAACTGCCGGGACTTTCCGTCACTTTTTGCCCTCCCGGGTGAGTCAACTTCTTCTGCTTCATGTACAATCATCATCATCATCATCATCATCGTCATCATTATAATAATCGGCGTTAAGTCTTAGTGATTGCAAAGTGTTGATGATTCGGGGCCACCTTAGAGCTGAGTGTGCATTTTCTTTTTAATCATCATCGTCATCATCAATAATAGGAGTGCTGCTGGACAGCGTTGCTTGAAAAAAATGTAAAAAGTATACTTTATGCAAAACATCCCTGTATGATGACCTTAAATGGCATAAAGACAAAATCGTTCATGTGCAATTATTAAAAAAAAAAAAAAAAAAAAAGCCCTACAGCTCTCTCCGTCTCTCTGCAAAGTTCAAAGTGAATCCAAATTTTGGAATTTTTGTCTTCCTCTTAAGCCATTTCACCGTATTTCCTTCATTTTGTATACATGACAGAAAAGAACATTTGTCCACATTTTCTTTTGGTTTTATTGTCCTCTCACACTGCACACAGCTCTCTCTCTCTTTTTCCAAAATGATCAATTTCGAAATCAAAATGTTGCCTTTTTTTTTTCAAAATCATGAAACTATCAATAAGAAAAATAATCGTTTTTAAAAAAGGGAAAACAATTCTGTTGAGCATTTTTGAATACCACACACGGGGAATATGAATATGAAAATGATCATGAAAACCTTTTGAAAGCTTGAAATGCACTTTTATCTCCCTCAATCCACAAATACTCCAATTCCGAATCTTTAAACCTGAAGAACGATTTCGTAATAATTTGATATGAAGAGTTCGGACGCAAAAGCAAAGATATCCATTTTTGTTGTTTCTGTAGAGTCTTTGCTTTATATACTGTATATGTAAGAAATGTACAGAAACAACAGAAATGGATATGTTTGCTTTTGCGTCCGAACTCTTCATATATACAATTGAAACACTTGGCGACAGACAAGTCCATTTT
Source organism: Syngnathoides biaculeatus (assembly GCF_019802595.1). Taxonomy (NCBI): domain Eukaryota; kingdom Metazoa; phylum Chordata; class Actinopteri; order Syngnathiformes; family Syngnathidae; genus Syngnathoides; species Syngnathoides biaculeatus. Next base: position 717,932 of record NC_084657.1, read on the forward strand.
TCCTTCATTTTTTTTTTTTTTTCAACGGGTGGGCACGTGCCGCCGTGCCAACAACGACGTTCCCATCGGCATCGTCATCGTCATCATCGTCATCATCCCTGAGGCGGAGGCCTCCGACCGCACCGGTCGCAACGTTCCAAGAAACTGTCACAAGGTGACAAATATGAGGCCGAGTCTGCTCGTCGGCAGGCGTCGAGGTCCGATCTCACTCGGGCTCACTCGGGCTCACTCGGGCAAAACACGTGGACGTTTTGAAAAAAAAAAAAAAAAGATGGGCCAACACTTCCTAAACGGGCCCGCTCGGGGATTAATCATTCATTTGGAGGGCTCCGAAGCATCCTCGCTCAAGGGCTGCTGGGAGATATATTCTAATGAAGACGGAGAACGCCGGGCTTCAGAAAAAAACAAACCCCAAAAAAAAAAAAACCCCAAGAGGTTTGGTTGTCATTTGGAAGAAGTCTCGGACTTTCCGGAGAGCTCGGAGACCAATCGCGGAGCTATGAATGCCGTCGTGGAAGCGGTCGCCTTCTTCTTGGGTTTTCTGGGGTGGCTGATGGTGGGCATCGCCCTTCCCAATCGGTACTGGAGAGTGTCGACGGTGGACGGCAACGTCATCACCACGTCCACCATCTACGAGAACCTGTGGATGTCCTGCGCCACCGACTCGACGGGCGTTCACAACTGCCGCGATTTCCCGTCCTTGCTCGCGCTAAACGGTACGTGGCGGATTCGGCGACTCTACTGCACTTCATCCGCTTGAAAAACAAACAAACAAACAAGTACGGCCCGAGAGAGTATTTCGTGCACATTTTGAGCGGCGGGGATCGAGCACACAGTCGTCTGAATGGGAGACTTTGAAAATTGTCACGTCGCTCTGCTCTTTGGTAAACTGCGGGCAATATAAAAACTGCTGGTATAAAACAAAAAATACGAGCAGATGAAAGGCGACACACGAGAATAACCCCCAGTAAAGCGAGCATAAAACAACTTTGAAATGTTTCTTTACGGCCTCCAGAGATGCTCAACTAATGTGCGGCTGAAGTTGAGTAGCGTAGTATTCTAGATGTTTAAAATTCAATCATCCTATTACTTTGTTTTTGCTTACATTCCTTGCCGTCGCTTGAAGATTAATTTCATGAATAAGAACTACGAGAAGTCAATCCTCAAAATGTTTATTTATTGCACTTGGTGCTTTGTCAAGGGCTTTCCGTGGGCGTGTGCCGCGAAATGTTCCCTTGATGGATGTTTTGTTTGCGCAGGGTACATACAAGCCTCTCGAGCGCTCATGATCGCTTCGATCGTGTTCGGGACCTTCGGCCTGGTGGGAACGCTGGTCGGGATGCAGTGCTCCAAAATCGGAGGGGACAACTACGTCCTGAAGGGCAGGATCGCCGCCATTGGGGGCGTCTTCTTCCTACTACAGGGTATGTATCAAGCAAGATGGATGCCGACTGACAATAATTGGGATAAATTGCACTTCTGCCTGGCGCCATCTCAAAGTGGGCGGGCGGCCAGTCAGTTCAAAGGGTTATCGTGGGTCTTTGTGTACACAAAAGTCTTTGATTTCATTTTTTTTTTTTTCCAATCAGGCGTTCCTGCTGCCTTGGAAAAAAAAAACAAACAAACAAAAACTACACAAATCGATGCAAATGCAGTCGCCAATCGTGTCAGTGGATTGCCATAAAAGTTCAGCCAGTTCATTTATCAGCGTCTCAACGTTGCAACTTATCGTCGAAGGTTAACAAGATTATCGATGAGCGGCTCACGACAGACAAACTCACATAATCAGTCTGAGCAAGAAGTTCTTAAGTATCATTTCAATCCATTACTGAAGACATAAAAGGTCAAAATGATCCTTTTCCCGAAACAAATGATTGGACCAGCACCTTTGAAGTTTCCAGGACTAAATCACGAGCGGCCGGCCGCGGCGACCCCTAACGGGACAAGCCGAAAGGAAAAGAAGCAGCAGCCTCCATGTCAAACTGCTGCAGCCATTTTCAACACAGTGTCGCGTTATCAATTTCGCGTAATTGTCACAATGTGAACCCAGCTCACTGGACTTGTCTCTGTCGGGTTTGATGGTATATTTCTTCTTCTTCTTCTTCTTCTTGGTTTTGGAAAAGGTCACAAAAGCAGAATGTTTGAACGCTGCCTGTATTCAAGGCGAAAAATTCCTAAAGCGGTTGGTGTGCTTTTTGCTAGGAACGTGCACCATGATCGCCGTGTCTTGGTACGCAGCCAACATCACACACGAGTTCTTTGACCAGGACTACCCAGGGACAAAGTAAGTGCGCGCACTCCAGTGGACTTTGAAGGACGACGCCACGCAGATCGGGATCCATTTTGTTCAATGTCATCGCCGCACAGGTACGAGATCGGAGAAGGTTTGTACATCGGCTGGTCCTCGGCCGTACTCGCCCTGTGCGGAGGCGGATGTCTGGTGTGTGCGTGCGGCGTCGATGAGCCGGGCCAAAAAAGGTAGGGGTAGGTAGAGGAAAGTTGACCCAAGGATGGCCAGAGAGCACACGCACCATTTGGCCTTTCCTCTTTTAGGCCTTATCCGTACCAGCCGTCCTCCAGGGGGCGTGTGCTGACCACCACATCGCGCTCCACCCCCAGCAACTACGGAAGAAACGCGTACGTGTGACGAGTGGCCGAGAAGTGGTTTGAACCCGCAACCGCATATTCAACAGGAAGACGCCATCAAACAGAGAAATGTGCAGCTCAATCTGAAACTTCTCTATTTTTTTTTTTTTTTTTTTTACTCCTTTTTAAGACCAACTTGTAACATACATGCATCGTGATCTTTACGCAAACGTTGAAGTCGAACAGGACGGTAGTCGCGCAGTAAAGATAGCAATATCTTTAGGGCGACGACCACGTGATCGGGGCTGCAATATCGAGACTTCTGTGCATTAGCAACCTCACTGAAACAATAACGAGAAATAATTCTTGTCCCAGAAAGGGATTTTTAGTTTTAGGTTTTTTTTTTTACAAGACATGATCAGAATCAAAACCAAATCATTACCTTTGTACATATTTTACAATCCCTAATTTCCAGCTATTGTGAACTCAATATCCCACCTGATTGGGTTATCGCAACAACGCTAACATAATAAGCCCCCCCCCACCCCCATTAACAAAACAATCACTGTGAACTTTATGAATTTGGGGAAATATTTATGGTATAGCTTTCATTTGGTGGAATACACTTGTGCTCTCTGTACTGCTTTTTATCCAATAAAAAGACTTTTGCAATAATGCTGATGAATAACACTGAATTCCACCCAACAGCTATTCGTACGACGAAGTATGAACGTCATAATTTAAACGCCTGGGGCAAGTTCGTGTGATGAGGACGCCCCCTGTGGGATAGACGCAGTATCACAACAGAGGTTGGATGACCTCTTAAGCGATTTCACGTCATGACAGTTGGGGGGAAAAAAAAAAAAGATGAGGCAAACAACGTCAAAGTAGTTTTCAACCAGGGGAATATTTATTGCAGGATTTTGAAATCCTTCCACACACATGAAACAAAAACAGTTTACAGTTGAACAGGAAAGATAACGAAAAAAACGTTTTTAAATCTTTGAGGCGTCATTGGCCAAATTGTCCAGGTTCGCTCCGTCAAAACGGATTAAGTGCCACCCCTCGCTGACGGTGAGATCTTGAGCTCCTCTGGCAGCATAGAAGTCTCGTGACGGAGTGTTCCAGTCCAACACGCCCAACTGCAAACGTGCACAGGCCTCCTCTTTGGTCACCTATCCGAAAAACATGGCCGCCACCGCTTTACATCGACCGTACGCCCGCACCTCCGACGACTTTTAGTTTCAGGTATCCTTACCTTGGCAACGGCGCTCAGTAAGCTTTTTCCAATGCCAAATCCTGATGGGGGGCATCATGGAATGACAGAAAATCTTAATATATAGATAAAAAAAAAGTTATCGTCGTGGATTTTGGGAGCAGCGTCTTGTCTTTGCAATTGGGGCGGCCCGGCAAACGCGGCTTCCAAAATGCGATCGTATGTCATCAACTCGACATTTTTGGGGGTTTCATGTGAAAACCCGACGCAAACAATTTCTGTCAACTGTGGTATAAAAAAAAATAAAACAAAAATCAAAGGTTAAAGGACCACGAAAAAAGGTACGCTAGCGTTAGAGATGCATGATGGGGCCGCGAAGGATACAGTCCACCTGGAAGGACTCGTCCACCCTTTGTGAGATTGCGGTTCATAATCGCTCACAAAACTGCACATCATATCTCACCCCGAAATTCAGGCATCACGTACAAATCCTCCAAATCCATCGATCGTCCCTTCCACGTGCTGTAGGTGGAAAAGTAGAGGGCGTACCCGACGGTGGTCAATCCTGATGGGACATGAATGAATGAGCGCTTCTGGCAAATCAGGAAATGGTAAAAATGTACAGAACAGCTGACATTATTGGGAGGAATCCAACAAACATGTGGACGCATCTACAATGCCACAAATATTTCACCTTCTTTAGATTTATTCTCTTCTGGTACCTCCGCGATGAGACATCCAAAGGCGGGATTCTGGCAGAAACCGTCACGCTCCAATTCTATTTGGGAGGGGGGGGGGGCACATTTCACCTATGAGCAGAGAGTACTGCTGCAACTGGCAGAAGAGCGATGATGATTCTAAAACGGGCTCCACACAGAACAGCCCAAAAATGCAAGCAAGGAGAATGGCGAGAGTGACGTCATTTGGCGCAATTCAGTCAGTCCAACGTTCCTCAAACTTTGCGATGAGCGACTTCATTTGATCCAGACTTCCACTATTTATGATAGAAAGGTTTTTTTTTTTTGTTTTGTTTTTTAAATCTCTTTGCGTGAATAATCTTAATTTGCATCATTTACCTTACCGTCATAACATAGAAATCATGTGTCAAGATTTTGCTATGAAGCCATTTTTTTTTTGATTACCTTCACGTGATATTTTCACCTGATCAGACATCTTTTCAAACAGGGCCAACTCCTGCAAAACAACATGCGATTGTGTTTTGTTGTTGTTGTTGTTTTTGTATGTCGACGTACTTCTACCGAGATCCTATCATCCAAAAAAGGCACAACGCTCACCATTATCATGCGCACGACGTCTTTGCAGTCCTGTTTAGTCGCAGCACGTATGTGGAAGTTCATGTTTGCAACAATGCAACAAAACAAATCGCGTGGGGCGAACTTTAAACTATTCGCTCACCGGAAACGTTTCAATAAGACTTCCGGCTTCTACACGGGAAGCAGCCATAATACATCCGTGCACCTTGCGGCCAGGGGAAAAAAATATATATATATATATATATACACACACACACACATATATATATATAAACTTGATGATATTTTTCCAAATCGAGTACAGTCTATCTCATTACAGTATCAGAAAATGATTATTTATATGTTATGTACCTTTTGAGAACGAACCACTTTAGCTTTGACATGTAAATTGTTGCCACACCAGAAAAACAAATCGGTGTCATGTTTCAACGTCATACATTTTAACGCGATATTTTCACGTTTAATCTTGAGAAAGTTCACCTTTAAATGTGATGTGTTTTATACGTTCACAAATTAACGTGATGTTTTTTTCTGTTGTGACATACGCTTCCGTAGTGTAGTGTAAAAATTCCGGATTGTTTATTCTTATCTTGCAATGTTAATTTGCTTTACTGTACGTATATTTTACTGTACTCTTTGTTTTAAGGACGTAATTAACGTTAGCGACTCCATTTCCCACAAATCCGTGCGCGCCAGCGGCCCGGAAGTCGGACGTTTATTGACAACATGGCCGCTTCACTGGTCGAAGATTTGAAGAAAAGTGCAATTTGACAGCGGCCGCCGGACGTGTCCCCTCACGCCATTTGCATGTCTCAAGTGTACACTGCGGATCGATTCGAATGAAGGGACCCGTCGACCCCCGGGATGGTGTCAGCGAGCTGAGGAAACGTTCCGACTGAACCCGTCATGTCGTTTTTCAAGCGCAAAGGTGAGGAAGCTCCGACTCAGCCGCGACGTCCACCGTAGCTAGCTGACGGGGAACCACAGCAACGGAGAAAATGGAACAGGAAATTACAACATTTGACAATCGAACTCTGGCTGTTGCTTAATCAGAGCCGATTCAGTGGATTCTTGGCTTTGCGATTGCCAGCGACGCTCCGCGGCTCGCGTCGTAGCGTTTACATGGAAGGAAAAAGCCCCCCCAAAAATCATCATCAACTGCTGCACATTGCAGGCCCATCGGGAATCAAAAGACTGAGGAAAAATGGTAACATAGTTGACAAACAAGCATTCATTTGTACCCCCTACGTAGCCAGCTACAGTAGTTTACCGGGATGTCATATTTAGTACAAATTGGAATTGATCCCATATTACAAAATAACACACAGCCACATTTTCAAGTGTTATCAAGTAACATTCAAAAGGATGAAAAGTCAACAAGAATTCCTCTTCCTATTGATCACAATTGTCCTGGTTCTCTCTTCCACAATTTTGGTAACTAAGGGCAAGAAAAAGAGCAATACATCAACATCCAAAACGTGGAATCCCGCGACAATGCTGAGGAGACTCCCAAAATTTCAAGAAGTCAAATCGGCTGACTCAGGTGGTCTCGCCTCGGGAGGAAATGGCAAGAAAAAGACCTCCCGGATGTCAGCTGTTGTTACACTTTTCCTTTTGTACCGTAAAATTTTTTTTTGTGGGGTTAAACAAACGTATCCCGAGTCCCGGCGACACGGACAAATGGGGCGCGTCTTTGTCCCGAACGCGCAATCAAATGTCGACGATGATCAAGAAGAACAATACTGCGTATGCGACATTATTGTGTGTGTGTGTGTGGGGGGGGGGGGGGGGGGAGACAAGAAAGGAAAAAGCCCTCCCCTCATTCTGTCACGTTCACGTACGGCTTCTTCCGCGCTCCTCTTGGAAATTCGCTAACCGGGCTCAAGTTACTTAACTGTCGGTCTCGGACGGAAATGCTCCATCCCGTTCTGGCAATTCTGGTCTTTCTCCCTGCAGCCAAAAGTAAAGAACCCGACAGAGTGACCGACCCGAACGTCAACACGGGTGAGTCGACCTCGAGGTTTCCACGGCGAAGCCGCGCGACGTGCGGCCGTAGAGCGAAAGTCGACGTTGTGTGAATTCCTCGCTGAAAGGTCTCGCTGCGCCGGCGCCGGCCAAGAGCGACCGTGCCGTGCAGGAAGCGGCGGGGCCCAGCCGCGTGGCCATCAGCGCCATCTCCGCCAACATGGACTCCTTCGCCCGAGGCCGCACGGCCATCCTCAAGAAGCAGCCGAGCCACATGGAAGCCGCGCACTTTGGCGATCTCGGTAAGAACCGAAAATTCTCGGAGGAGAAGTTGGAGGGTAAAATGGAGGAACCGCTGAGGTCTTTGTTCAAACTGCGTATGAGATGGTTCTTCAGGCTTGAACCCGTTTAGCTTTCCGTGCCATACAAATGAAGTGGAAAATGGGGCGGCCCGCTTTTATGTCTGGGTTTTCCGGCTGCAATAAACGGGGCCTTTAATCCGCACGTTCTTGTGACGTCATCCCCTGCGGATTGAGTCCATTGACGGTATGTTTTTTTTTTTTTTTTTGGGGTCGGGGGGGCTTTCTTGTTTTGGGTGCGTTGCAGGTCATTCCAGCGTGAACTACCAGCCCCAGGAGACCCGCTCCAGACTCTCCAAGACGGTGGACCAAGTGCTCCGGGACAATGCGGCCATCCCCCATTACCTGAGTTTTGCGGCGCGTCAGGGCGCCGACCACCTGGTTCGCTTCTGGCTGGAAGCCGAGAGGTTCCGATCCGCCAGCTGGTCGCGTGTCCGAGCGCACAGCCTCAACTCGGTCAAACACAGCTCCTTGGCCGAGCCCGTCTCGGAGCCGGCGCCGAACAGCGCGGGAGACGCGGCGCGGCCCGTGCAGCGGGACCCGTCCGGCGCGGAAGCCGGCCCGAGACCCGGAACTCCCGGCGGGACCGGGACCCCTTCCAAAGCGCAGTCCGACCGCACCCTGCGGGAGCTCTCGGACAAACTCATGAGAAGTAAGTCGGCCGAGCCCCCGACTGCGTTCTCGGATTCCCGCACGCAAACGGCGCTCATTCCGGCGACTGACTTGTGGCCGTCTGGTTTTAGGCATCGAGAAAGATGCGGTGAGCATCTTCACCAAGTTCGTTTCCCCGGACGCCGCCAGGCCCATCCCCGTCACGGAACCCGTCCGAAACGATATCGTGGGTAAGCTCGATCCGCGCGCGTTGGCGGTTGTCTCCCTCGGTGCGCGATGAACGAGGCGCCCGCCGCTCCCTAACGTCCGACGTCGTGGCTGTCCTCTCTCGTGTTCAGCCAAGATTTGCGGGGAGGACGGCATGGTGGACCCAAATTGCTTCGTGGTTGCGCAGTCGGTCGTCTTCGCCATCTTGGAGCAGCAGTGAGTTGCCGCTGGGTCTCGGCCGCAGTTTGCCGCGCGCGCTCCTCGTTGAACCGACGGCTACGTTTACCCCCCCAGGCACTTTATCGAATTCCTGCGGAGCCACCATTTCTGCAAATATCAGATTGAAGTGTTGACGAGCGGCTCCGTGTTCCTGGCCGACATCTTGTTCTGCGAGTCGGCGCTCTTCTACTTCTCTGAGGCGAGTCGGCGGGTGGGGGGGGCCCTTAGATTGCGTAGTTAGTTCTGTATGGGATGCATCAGTTGTTTTAAAAAAAGCATCCAAACGTTTGTATATGCAGCACCGTTTGAATTTCTCATTCCACTCGCATTCATCTTTGTGATGACACAGCCGCATTGCATCACTTCCTGCTTTACTTGATTTTTTTTTTTTTTTTTTTTTTCCTTGTGGGGAGGGCATAACAAAACATACTGAGAGTGACTGGTGGTTAAATGCCACATACGTCAACGACATTCTTTTTTTTACATATTTTTTTTCAACTTTGCAGTACATGGAAAAGGAGGAGGCGATGAACGTCCTTCAGTTTTGGCTGGCGGCCGACAACTTCCAAAACCAGCTGGCGGCTAAGAAGGGCCAATACGACGGCCAGGAGGCCCAAAGCGACGCCATGATCCTTTACGACAAGTACGCGTCGCCTCGTGCTTTTTTTTCCCCTCTCACGTTTGATTTTGCTTTTGGAACCTGCGGATGGTTCTGATTAGTCCTGCAGCCCCGCTTTTGTACCTTTGCTAGGTATTTCTCACTCCAAGCTACAAACCCTCTGGGATTTGGCGACTCGGTACGCATGGAGATCGAGTCCAACATCTGCCGAGAGGGGGGCCCCCTCCCCGACTGCTTCACCACTCCGCTCAGGCAAGCCTGGACCACCATGGAGAAGGTACGGGAGGAAGATCCGCAACATTTTTGCAAAATCGGGAACGGGCTTTCCCAATTAAAGACGTCCCGAAGGTCTCCGGTCCGATACCCGCATTTCACGTTTTTGTCTGACCGCCTGAAGTCAAATCCGACAAGTTGACGAGCGATGAAAAGGTCCTTCTTTCCATGTCGTGCACGCGTTTAGGTCTACATGCCAGGATTCCTGTCCAGTAACCTTTACTACAAATATCTGAGCGACCTCCTCAATTCGGTGCGGGCCGACGAGTTCGTGAATGTCGGCGGGCCGGCGGACAACGAGCGCACGAGTTCAAGGGGCGGCGAGGCCTCGCTGGCGCAGGTGACCCCGACCTTCCCTCAAGCGACGTCTCGTGACATTTTCAAGTGGGGGTGGGGGGGGTTGTCCTACATTACTTGCCATTATTTTCACGTTTCACCTCTATGACAGTCCGCTGGCAAAAAGACAGCGATAAAAATCTTGAAAAATTTCGACGAGGCCATAACGGTGGACGTCGCCAATCTTGATCCCGAGTCGCTGTACCAGAGGCCGTATGCCGGGTGAGTATTTTGCAATTGTAGTATTAAACCTTTTTTTTTTTTTTTTTTACACTGTTTGGATGGAGAGCAATTTTTGAAAATGATATTTTCGCTGAATTATTGCCCCCACCGCCCACATGACTCATCGGTTTGCTGTTGATTGTCGAACGTTTCAAAATAACCGGACGGGTCCTTCAAGTCGGACCTCCAACCCTTTATGTGTCTTCCAGAAGGATGACATTCGGGAGGGTGAATGAGTTGGGCCAGTTCATCAGGGAGGCAGAACCGGAACCGGACGTGAAGAAATCTAAAGGTAGGACCCGCCGCTGCCCGCCCTCGCACGGCAAAGCAAGTGTCGAATGACTTCCTCGTCAACCGGAAGACATTTTGTGCTTTTTTTTTTTGTTTGTTTTTGGTTCCCGTCCAGGCTCCATGTTTTCACAAGCCATGAAGAAATGGGTCCAAGGCAACTCAAACGAGGTACCGCTGGCTGGCTTCTCGACGACGCGTATTCGACCGCAGGGGCTCCTTCTAACGCTGATTTTCCGTTGAAGGCTCAGGAAGAAATGGCCTGGCAGATTGCAAAAATGATCGTCAACGATGTTGTGCAGTCAAACCGCGACAGTCCCGGCAAGTCCACCAAGGTACGGACGCGCTAATAAAACATGCACGACGGCATCAAATCAAAAGCTGACTCGTACCCTCGGTGCAGTTATGACCCCTGCAGGTGGGCGGACCCAGGCCACTCGCGGTTTACCCTGAAAGTACAGTACCTCGTTGTTCGTGTCCATCGTGCTACCAAGGCGTGGAAGCGCAGCCGAGCCCTCGCGTCACGTGAGCTCAAGCTCAGTCCGGTTTGCGCAAAGACGAGCAAACTGCGGGAGGATCCAACGCAGACTGAATTTTGCTCGTTTTCTCACGACGCGCAACCTCCCCACCCATGCCTCCTTTTTTTTTTTTTTTTTTTTTTTTTTTTTTTTAAGCGACCATTCCTTGATTTTAGAAGACATCAAAGTTTGCCAAATGAACAGTTTGGAGCGTTATCCTTCCTCTTTATTGACAAACTTTTATCTGCGGAAGAAGATCTCGTGTTAAACGTCTGAAGGCCTTTACAGAACAAAAACTCCTCCATGAATGAATTGAAACGCTCCGCTTGTGATGGAAAACTCCATCTTATAAATGTTATATACATTACATATATATATATACACACACAATGTAGACTGGTTCATCCCATATATAAATCTTAGTACTTTTTTTTTTTTTTTAAATGACAACCGCTGATTTTTATTTATTTTTTGTATGCATCTCAGAGACAACTGGAAATTGAATTCACTTTTTTTTTGTTTTTTTTTTTAAAGGCTTTTGAGCCTTACTGAGGTGTGGAAAAGAACCAGAAAGGGGTTTTGGTACCATGTACCAAATGTTTTCGGATATGTATGTGTACCTAATCTAAATCTATTTAAAATGTCTGATTTAAATACATACAATATAAAACGCTCTTGTTTCTACTCTTTATTTAACTTATTTTTTTTTTTTTTTTGCACTACACGTGGACACGAATGACATTTTGAGGTTGGGAATGTCAGACTAAGAGTTTCCTCAGGATACTTCCTCCCATTCACACTTTCAGCTGCCCCCCCCCACATCTGGTCGGTGGTTTCGTCTTTTCATCCAGCGGAATTCCCTTTCCACACGATGGCGCTGTTGACCACGTTGGCAGGCGCGAGCAAGTTTGTTGAGGATTTCTGACAAAACGCCACCAAGCCCATACTGAGGACTCAAGTCATTAAAAAAAAAATGAAAATGACTATGATGAATCCAGTACATGAAAACCACTGGGGAATGAAAGGTGGCAATTTTAGTGGACGTTGGCCCGTTTCATTCAAAAACTGCAGAATCGGCACACACAAAAAAAAGATAATACAGGGAGTTGTTATGTGTCACACAACCATGGTAAAATAGTATTAAAAGCCATCATAGATCCATAGCGCCATCATCGTGAAACGGTAACCCAGCGCCGTGTTTCAATAGCGGCGGGATTGCTTTTATTTTGAAGAGCTTTCCGGAAGTGTGCCGCGTTTGTGACTTTGCCGATATGACGCGGTCCGGGCGTCGTCTGCAGTTGAGGCAAAAGCGCCCACTTGTCCGCGATCTGCCCCCACCCCACCCAACCCCACCCCACCCGCGGAGCATACAAAAGCGCGAAGGAGGCGGAGCGCCCGCGGCCGGCGGTGTCATCGCTTGCAAAGTCAGTGGGGGGGGGCCACAGTCGGGCACCCACTTGTGGGCGTGACGAGCATTTTTTTTTTTTTTTGGTGCGCCTCAGTCGGACACGACCCGATTGGCTTTTCGCGCTGATCCCTTTCGCGGACGTTTTGGGTTCGAAGACTCGCAGGCAGTCGGCGGCGACTCCCGCGGGTGAGGACGATGGCGATGTGGGGCGGGTGTCGTGCACCGGGGCGCAGGTAGGCTTTTTGCGTCTGTCAGCTCCAAATGCATTTGAAGCGACGCGGAAAAGAAGACGACGACGAAGCCGGCTGCTTCGCGCCCCGCGTTGCCGCGACCATGTTCGGCTGCGTGGGCTGCTTCTGGGTGCTCCTCTCGTCCGCCCTGGTCGCCGTGTGCACTTTCGGGTTCATCTCTCCTGCGTGGATTGTGACGGAGCAGCTGAGGACCGACAACCTTCATCACGGGCATCGTCACAAGAAGGAGTCGGTGAGCTTCGGCTTGCTGTGGCACTGCTCCGAGTCTCCGGACCACACGTACCGCTGCTACCGCACCTTCGGAGGGTTGGGCAAATTTGCCGAGATCGCGTCCACTTCATGGCAGGTACCGCCACCGCCACCGCCACCGCCACCACCACCACCACCAACAACATCAAGCGTCAATAAAATGCGCATGCCAAAGTTTACTCGTACGGTTCTGGGTTTGAATCTCAGCCGAGGCCCCCCCCCCCCCCCCCCCCAATGTGGAGTTCGCGCGTTCTCCCCCGTGCGTTTGCTGGTTGCGAGGGTTTTGACCCCCTGAGCCGGGACTTGCGTGCAGACACGCCGAGTGTGCGAATGCAAAACTTTCGTGGTCCCTTGCGATCGGTCACCCGCCGGTTCTGGGCTCCACGAGAACTTGGCGTCCCCAGAGCTGTCAGCCACTCAGCATTTTAATCAGACACCGTTTTAAATTGCACGTTAGAATACACTTGTCAATTTCCCAATTTCATGCATTCCTCAACTTTTTTTCCTGATTGAAATCACGTCCATCTTTGCGTGGGGGGGGGGGGGGGGGTAATTGAGCTTTTTCACAATTTATCCTAAACATATTTGTGAACAGGAATGGTGGGACAATAAGAATGACGAAATACTGCCAAATAAAATATTCGGCTATTGCATGAATTTGGTCTGAAAACGGCCGTTTGGCAGATCGAGATCCACTTTGAGGAAAAACGAACTGTACCAAAAACTAATTTTATTTTTGCACCCAAACTAAAATCGTTCTCGTTGCCCATCGAAGCATCCTTTCAAATTCAAACTGGAGCCGTCCGAAATCAAAGCGACTCCAGCTGACGCCGAGACAGTCGTCACCTCGATCGAGCGAGCCGACTTCCCGGTGAAATGGCGCAGAGCGCGTCTGTCTTTTCCCTGCTTGCCGCGCATGAATTATGAAACGTGCACTCGACGCAGGTCATGCATTCGTTTAAGAGCGAGCTTTCTGGGGCTGCGAGGGACGCTGGAAAAGCGGCCTTCCCTCTCTCTGCCTCGTGCCAACGCCGGCGTCAAAAGGCTTCCGTCGTCCTTTTACGGAGGTTGCCGAAGCTCGCCAAACAGTTATTCAGAAGCCGGCGCGCAATTTGCTCGGTTCACATTTTCTGCTGTGCCAAAGTCCCTTTATTGTTCAAATCAAATCAATTTCCCAGGATGCACGGATGTTCTGAAAAACAAAAGAAAGCCAGTTCCCAAACCGACGGCCGCACGTTCGTCGTTCTTCCGGTTTGATCAGCGAGCACTCGAGCGTCGGCCGCTAGCTTGGCAAAACGTGGCAAAACTTTTTGGATGGACGACGTTTGATGCTTCACAATGTTTGGATGGCAAACCAGCAAATGCGCTCACATCCCTTCCCGTTCAATTTCGCCCTCGTATCCGGCATCCTCCTTTGCCTTCTTGGAAAATTTGCAGCTGCTTCGAAAGACCAAGCGAAAGCGGGGTGGGGGCGACGTAAAAGTACCGGCATCTTTTTGAGAGAATGAAGGAACGTTGCCCGAGGTTCTTCTCCTTCGAGCAGCCCGGCATGAGATGCGGCTGCATCTCGGAGGCTGTCGTCATTAAAGCGGGCCAGGAGGGACGCCGGTTACGCTCATCTAGTCTGATCTATAATCAAAGAGAAGCGGCGGAGTGGGCGCATTTCTGGCTCTGATCCTTTTCATCCCGTGTTCCCACACATGGATGCGGACCTCGTCCGTCTCTTTCCAAAGAGATGGAGGGCGGCGTGTGTGTGTGTGTGTGTGGGGGGGGGGGGTGCCGTCACATTTTTTTTGTTTTTTCAGATGCGGTGGACGGTGATGATGACTAACCCGAAGTCAGATTTCCAGCAAGCGGTTCGCGTCATCCGGGTCTGACGCGGCGCAGAAAACTTTGATGGTGTCGAGTTTCTAATGAGAATGTGAGGCCATTTTGTGCTGAGTGCTGCGACATTTGACTAAATAATGTTCATTCTTTCCATGCGACATTTGCCCCCACCCCCCAAAAAAAAAAAATGTACGTCAACTTGCAGTGCTGATTGCCTGTTCGGTGACAATCTGATATCATAAATGGTGTCGCTGTCGTCTTTCGACCTCCAACTAGCTGAGATGGACTAAACAGCGCCTCTACTGGTTGTTGCCGAGTAGTGCAGCGCTCCACAATTGCCCTCGTTCCGACATTAGCACCGATTCACGTTTTCGCTCGAAATTCGACTCCGCCGGGGGCGCTGCCGATTCTGCCGCTTGGGAGTTTTTGCCTTCTGTGAAAGACGGTGACGCTAATATTTCAATTTTTCTGTCTTCCTCCACGCCAACATAAGAACGCAAAAATGTATTTTGGTAACAGTACGTATAATAATGTATTTAACACGTGGCGGAATCGTGACTCGCCGGGAACGTGCGGAATCGCTCGGCCGTTTCCAGTCCAAAAAGGAACTAGAGAAGTATTGCAAGTTTGATTTTATTGTATTTTTTTTTTTTGCTTCATTGGTACATATGGTGCTAATTGGGTCCGGAACTGACGTCGCAGTGCCGTTTCCTCCCTTTTGCCCGCAGCGGTATAACGAGCGGGGGCGGCGGCGGCGGACATTTTTCAGAGCCGAGACGGTCGTTAACTGGCCCGCGTGACCCGACCGGCCTCCGACTTGCCCGCGTGTGACCCGAACGCCATTTTGTGTCTCTGTCGCCCAGACCAGCGCGGCGCTGTGCTCGGGGGGCTGCGCTCTGCTGGCCGTCGGATCCCTGCTGGCCGTCGTCGGCGTCTTCCTGCCCGGCGGAGGATGCGAGAGGAGGTTCTGCGCCCTGGCCGGATACACGCAGATGGCGGCAGGTCGGCGCACCCTCCGGAGCACAACAAATCATACATGATTTCATAAACATCTGACCTCGGAGGATAAAATCCTTCTTTGTCGCACATAAGCGAGCGAACGAACGAACGAAGGATTCGGACTTTACGTTGCCACTTTCAACTTAACAAAAGTTATTTATGGTTGCAGTTTCCCTCAGAGGGCCGTTAGGATTGAAACCGTCACAATCTTTAATCACCTCATCATATTTACATATGAAGTAGTTTTGGAATCAGAAGTCAGGTTTTTCAACTATTGTTGATCTCTGATTCTCAATAGTATGATTTATGATATGACAATTTAGCTACAGATTTGAACAAGAATCACGGAAGTTTACGCACACGCACTCGGCGAGCTTCACTGCTTTGATGACGCTTGCACGACAATACGGAAGGTCAAATGTGGCGTCCGACGTCCGTCAAATGAAAAGGTTCATTCCCGATCGAGACTGAGCCTCCATCTTTTACGGTTTCCTCACGCCGTCTGAGTGGAAAGGCTTCACCCCGTCCGTCCGTCCGTCCGTTTTTATGCTGTTGAAGGTCACTGGGATGAAGACTCGAAATCCCGAAATATCTGCAGATGATGCGTTGAAGCCGTTTTGAAGTGAAATTGGTCACGTTTTCTGGTCCTGACTTTGAAGGCGTCAGTGCTGCGACGGGAGCGCGAAGGAATTTTCCAGCATCCTCCCCGGGGATGTTTTGGATTTGAAACTTGGTCCTCTCATCCGAGTTCCCGTCAGACTTATTTTGCAAAATGGGTTCTTTTTTTTTCCCCGGAGCGACGCCGCTGTGCAGATGTCCTCCGAAAACGGGAAGTCGCTTGCGTCAAAGCACCTGCTGCGCTATTTCGGCGGCGCTCGTCGCCGAATGGTATCGTGCCGGCTGTCAATCCCGAAATCCCGTCAACCCGGATGAGTCATTGTTGTGGATGTCGGAGTTCTCTGGCCGTCAACGCGCTGGCTGGCGCTTTGCTTTTACTGGCGTTTGTCACTTTCCTCTGTTGCTACCAACGCCGCCGTCGATCCTTCTGGCGCCGATGCGCTTGTTCTTCCTCTGCGCTGTCCTTGTGTGAGGACTTCGGACTGCGCTTCTGGATGGCTACAAATCCTACAATGTTGCATTTTTTTTTTTTCTTCCCGCTTTGCGTTCTCTGCTTCTCGGTGGTCTTTAGTTTTTGCTATAAACATCGACACGCTCTCGTTGATTCGAGTGTTTCCCTAACGTAAAGCGGTTCTTCAGTTATTGACGCAATAATCTCAGAGAGCTTACACGAGCAAAGCCGAATTGACACAGTTAACACCAACAGTAGGCGGCGCTAACACGTCATTCGGAAGGTTTGCTGATGAATTGCCACAGAAGAAGAAGCAACGGCAGGACAAAAATATGAGCGGCATAAAGACGCGGCGTAAAGATTGAAGAGATACTTTGGCAGTTTTACGGAGTTGAGCGATCCGGCCAAGGTTTGAATGACCGCGAAAGCGGGACGATCGCCAAATGGCGACGGCTCTAATTGCCCAAAATGAAAAAGACAGCAGTGCCGTTCATTTCATGGACTCGAGGGGCGGGGGGGGGGGGGGGGTGGTTGGCGACCCTCCTGTTTTTCTTGTTTTTCATCCACTCCCGCTTAAGAACCCGCAACGAGCCGCTCGCTCTGATGCGAAAGCGTGAAGAAAAGTTTGATTGAGTTTTCGTAAATTGCGTTTCGTGGCAAAGAGATCAAAGAAACCAAATGCTCGTTTGTTTGTCGTTTGCTTCTTTGTACTGGCCCAAAGAAACAAAATGGCTGACCCGCCAAGAAATGTCTCATTAGTGACGCGCTCCCGTTTGCACGTCCTCTTTCAACTTAAGATTCGATCCTGAGAGTCCTGGCGCAAATTCACCGAAGCGAGCGAGCGGCGTCGAGAGAAGACCAGCTGACAACAAAAGGAGAAGAAGAAGAAGAAGAAGCAGCAGCCTGAGGCTGTGCTTTGCACATTCACGTTTAGCAGAATCGTATGGGATACTTTTGCATGATTACATCCCATTAAAGTCGGTGCAGGCGAGCGAGCGCGAAAGGAACAGAAAAGTGAATTTGGACCCGGAGGCCTCGCTGATCTTTTCAAAAAAGATCAAAATGAATTACAGATCACATGAAAGGATGGTTTCATTACCAACTGGAGTAAAATAATTGGGATTTTTTTTTTTTCTGAACTACTGAAAATAAGATAAGACGATCCATATTGGCACATGCGGATCATCCGTCGGCCGTTGACCAAAACAAAACTGTCACTTGCTTGATGATGACTTGGAAAAATCTGCCGTTCAACATTTTCAACCATCTTTGCAGGTTTTATCAGGACTAAAGGACTAAACTGCATCACGGATCCGAAACTGTTTGAGCTGTATGTGGACAAACTGACAAAGCTTTGCCCCCCCCCCCCCCCAAGGTCCAATTTAAAGCTTGCAACCCACATCCCACCCCGCCTAAAAAAAATTCCAGGAGACAAAAGCGAGGCTCAAGAGAGGGACCAGTCCCGTCGTTGCATGGTAACAGGCTGATGGTTTTGTCCACACGGACGCGAGCGTGAGACTTGCCGGCACTGGCGCGCGACCTGAATGGGAAGGAGCTTCCGTGGCTAATTGTGTTTCGCGGGGAAGGCCTCGGTCGGCCCGTTCCCAGCCATTGATCGCCAGCGCTTTTCAGGGCAAGGTGGACTCTGAATGGACCGCTTCACAAACACAAAAGCTGGTTTGGAAGCGTTGGCCAAATGGCGCAGTGGCAAGCGCAGCAGATCTTCCGTTGAACTCGCATAGTCAACGACGACGCAGACGCTTTCATTTTCAGCAGGTCTCAGTTTAAAACAAAGCAAACAGTAACAAGATTTGCGCACGGCAGACGGGAAGCCGTTCTTGGTGTCCGGCGTCACCATATTGCTTCGGCACAATTGAGATTTAGGCTGAGCGCCAAAGCCGAAGCTGCTCCGCGGCGTGGAAGTGGACGTCTCGCAAACCAGACAGTTGAAAAGTGATGAAGATGAAGCCCGCCTGCTTCTTGGGTGACCTCGTAGGCTGCGCGATTTAGTCGCAGACGTCCTCGAGTCTTTCCTAACCTTTTCCCAAATGTTCAGCCCGGCAAAGACATAATTGGATCGCGGGGGCGTCGGCCAAACTGCGAGTTACCGCGGTGGGGGTGCCGCGTTTGTCGAGCGTCGGGGCCGAGACCCGAAAACCGGATCCGGGACACGTAGCGTTAGACCTGCGCCTTCTTTTCGCGTTAGTATGCGGAGGGCGTCGCACGTGCCCGCCCTTTCATTTGCTGTCAAGCCGGACAGACGCTAGCTTTCCGGAGCTCGGGCGAGCTTCAAAATAGAAACTCGGCCGGCAGCGAAAGGCTGATGGCAAATTCACAAGTCTTTTAATGTTGACGTCAGACAAACCGAGCGCCCCGCGTGTCCGCTTCGCTTCCGATTTCCCAAACAAGACGACGACCGGGTGCGGGCGACCCGTCGGCGGGGCCTGCTCAAAATCCACAGGTGCTCCGGTACCGCCTGCGCCTGGCACGCGTCGGCCACGCAAACGTGCAGCAGTGCCGCTACTCCAAAAACGAGTTGGGTCGGGTCGTTCGCAAGTAGGAGCGCTTTTCACACGCAAAGGAGCCTAATCCGTTCCAAGGGCCCTGCCAAAAATAGGCATTCAAAGGACAGTTACGTAATGGCCTTGTCAAACTCGAGGCCCGGGGACCGGATCTGGCCCGCCGCGTGATTTTATGTGGCCAGGCAAATCATGCCCATCAGCTTCCGTGACGAGCATTTGTGTGTTACCGAGCATCAACGGGAGTTGAACATCCCGTTACCTTTGATTTCTGATTCCAACACTAGTTCATAAATTTGATGTGTGAATATGATGAACGATTTTCAGGGTTTCCGGGCATAACGGAGACGCGAGTTCGACGCTCCGTCACGTGGACGTCTGAGCTGAAAGATGGGAAACGCCTTGGCTCTCCAAACGCCACCGTCGTGACAAACTTTAAGACCCAAATGTTCAGCAGAAACAGGGAAACAGCAGTTTCTTCCTTTCTTTTTTGTGCCGCTTGAACGTTAACGTTAGGGAAATCGACAAAAAGTGATTCCACTATCGCGGAAAAGTTGAATCAAAATGTATCTGAAGAATTGTTTGACAAGGAGCGGATGGAACTTCACCGTTAAATACGACTGAACAGTACTGCGGCGCTGATTCTTTCGCGTACCACCGGCGCTACTCGGGGCGCACTTTAAGAATTACTGAGCCCGACGATGCCAACGCGTACATCACCCGACAATTTTCATCGTTAGCGCACGCCCAAACTGGATTTGTCTGGCCGTGGGGGGGGGGGGTGCTCGAAAAACGAAGGGATGGGGGTTGGGCCTGCGAGAGAGCGAAAGTGAAAAATCCATATACATGATTTATATGAGTGCGACAGAAGTTCTCTTTTATTTATGAGGGCGGCGGAGCGCCCAGATGTTGCTTCTTCGCCCTCAAAACGCGGAGCGGCAGAACGCTTTCCGTCAGACGCGCCGTCTTTCAGACTTCTTTTGCCGCTTTTGTGTGACAACGACGGAAAAGAAAAAGAAATGAGACAACCGAGCCGCATCATCGATCCGAGCGGCGCCGGAGGGATGCCGCGAAGAGGCTCCCGTTCACCACGTCGGGAAGCAAAATTCAGCTGCTCGACAGCCATCTTGTTATGGCGTGTCCAACGTGAGTCGGCCGTTTGGATTTGACCACATCAGCTCGTCTTTGCTTGCGTCACCGGAAGGACTCGCCAAATCTTTTGAGGGCATTGAAATTGCAAAAGGGGATGGATGTGTGGCGATAATCCAACATTTTCTTTAGCTTTGATTGGGGGAAAAAACAAAGAAACGTCTCGAGACAAAGACAACGACCTTTATGAGCCTCCTGATATGTTGTGAACACACACCTGAGGAGCCAAACAATTGGCGACTCTTCAAAAATGTCTGTTTTCTTTCCTTTTTTTGGAATCGGCATCCCGTCTTTAACTCGCATTCGGACAGTAGCGGCGGGTCATATTGGCACTGCAGGTCAATTGCCAATTATTCCATAAAAAGATGAAATATGAGCAAAAAATCTGAATTGAGCAAGAGCGCAGCCTACAAAAAAAAAAAAATCTGGTAGGATTCTGGACCAGAATAGCAGCTTCCTCATGTTTGGACTGAGTGTTGTGGCTAATAGGCTAACTTAGCGTTACTGAACACTTGTTTTGTTTGTTTGTTTGTTTGTTTAGATTACGTTAGGATATTATTAATATATTGGGCTCCCAGTCCTTTCTCAGACATTTGCACAATTCTGTATCATTCCCACAGTGAACCCTTCAAGTGATCAGAGTTACGAATACATTTTGACCAAGTTTCGGAAGTAATATACTGGATTAAAAAAAAAAAAAAAAAAAAAAATGTCTAAGGTCAGCCACCGATGGATGGCCGGCCTCAGGCCTTTGCGCGCCATCCTAAACACACACACACACACACACACCTTTCTCGAGTTGTGCGGCATATTCATAACATATTCACAAAGTTTTTAATTCTTATTATTATTACAAAAGATAAAATACTAACCAGTGTACTTTAGTTTTGCCTTTCAGGCTAAATTGAATGGAGTGACATCTGGCAAAATAGCGTGTACTGTATATATTTGACGGGAGTACTCGGGGGAATCCAAAGTATGTTGTTGTTTTTTTTTTCTTCCCAGAAATTTCTCTTTTCTTCGGATGCGGTTCTGCTTTTGTAGTCGCTCATTAGCGCCGATCACCGTGTTTATTCCATTTATTCGCATGTCCATTATTCCTTCGAATGACAGAATTCTTCTTCTTCGATCCAGATTCCAGATCCAATCGGCACGAGTGTGTTCAAATATGTTGCTGTATTTTAATTTTGGACACGGAGGTGGTATTCGAGAAGCACTGCTTGAGTTCATTGTTTGTTGTGAATTGTATGAAACGATGAAACGAGTCCTGTCGTCTTATGAATCCAGCGCAGGCTCGTCTTGGATGAGCTTTTATTGCCCCCGCGTGGGCATAAAGTGAACTCCGCATTCAGATTCTGGCGGTGTTGAAAACAAAAGCGCAGAGAGCTTCCAAAAGCATTTCTATGAAATGGAACAGCATTTTTGGAACTGATAAATGTGCTTTTCCGAGCTTCGCACGCAAACCCATTGACAGGGATATTGTCCAATAATCCATTCGGTAGGTCCAAATCCAATGAACGGAACAGCGGTC
The DNA here is from genome assembly GCF_019802595.1 of Syngnathoides biaculeatus. Classification (NCBI taxonomy): domain Eukaryota; kingdom Metazoa; phylum Chordata; class Actinopteri; order Syngnathiformes; family Syngnathidae; genus Syngnathoides; species Syngnathoides biaculeatus. The sequence continues at coordinate 739,628 of NC_084657.1, forward strand.
GCGGTCGCGGTCGCGGTCCCGGTCCCGCCCGCGTCTTTCTCATGCGCGCTCTTGTGTGCGGCTTGTGTGCAGTTTTCATCATGGCCGCGGGACTGCTGGTCTACCCCCTGGGACTCAACTCCTCACTGGTCCGGTCCTTCTGCGGAGACTCGCACGTCTACGACGCCGGCGAGTGCCGAATGGGCTGGGGCTACATGTTGGCCGTTGTCGGGGTCATGCTCACCCTCTTTTTGCCCTTTTTTGCAAAATATGCCCCAAAGGAGCAGGCGTCTCCCACCCCTTTGCCCGCTCTCTTGTAGTCTTTGTCCCCGCCCCCGCCCCCCCCCCCCCCTCCTCCTTTTTTTCGGTGTGAATTTGAACTGTTCCAAAACAGATGTCACGTGCACAAAACAACTGTACACACAGTGATTATGTCGCCCATCCCCAACTCAAACAAGCGATTATTGAACAAGTTTTGAGGAATATTGCATAGGAAGAGCCAATTTTGCAACTCAAGGACACGAACCTGGATGAGTTCAACGATCCATTTGAACTTTTTTTTTTTTCAAGATTTGTGCTTTAAGGTTCTGAACTGCGACCCGGTCAAGGATCAAAGAGTCTCTCTGAGATGGTACCTTTTGTTATTATCATGCAAAAAAAAAAAAAAAAGAGCCAATGAGCCACCTTTAACGGACATGGACACAAAATGTTGTGGTTTCTCGGTAACGTCGTCTGACATGTCAACTTTTGTGTATGTGACTTGCTTGTTAAATATCAAGAAACTGAAATCATCTGCGGTGCACACTCAACAAAACAGTTCTTCATTCAGGACACGCGCGCGACGGCAAGTCTGCTTTCAGGCTTTTGTCCAAGGAAAAGGCTACAATAACGACTCGTGTTACAGTGGACGGACGGGATCTGGCCAACTTGTGCCTTTTTTCATATAATAATACCATCATCAGGTTGTCCTCTCTGTTGGCGGGGTGGGGGGCGCACGTCCTTTTGTGTGGGGGATTTCCTTTTTCTTTTCGTCCTGCAACTTGATGCAGTATCATCTCAGAAAGATGGACAAAACGACTTTTGTTTTCTAATCCTTGTCGCCGTGGAAGAACATAAACTGCAGTTCAGTTCTGCGGCAGTTTCGGTGAAGGGAAGAATCTGGTCGACGGGTTGGGACATAAACCCGTTTCCCGGCACCCCGGTTCCGCTCGGTCGGAGCGGTGACAGCAGATCTAACCGTCGTTATTGGAGTTTACTTCCGTGGGCGTACTTCTTGTTTTTCGACTACGGTGAAACGGCCGCCACGCTCCGTTAGACGCCGACGGCGCTTCATCGAGCTGGACTGGAAAATCCTTTCCGACATTTGGGTGCCTAAAATGCCCCATCCCGATATTACAAAACAAATCCGCCGTAAAGGTGCCGCATTGGAAGAAGGACCGACCGTTTGGACCTCGGACTCCCCCCCGTTCAAAAAAAACTGCTGCATGTCAAGTCTCAACATTTGCCAGATGAGACGTCGTCCTGTCGAGGATGTCGTCGACGCGCCCGTCTCGGGTCAGCGCTCGCCGGCCGTTTTTCGACTTGTACTTTGAGAGATGACCTCGTTGTGTTTGCTTTGGTCTGTTAACATTTTTGCCCATGTGTGGTTTTCCTCAATAAAATGTCTCGATCCGTTCGTTCCGTTTCCGGTTAAACGTCAGTGACTTTTATTTGAATTCACGGGACAAACTTTTCCAACATGAAGACGAGCATGCCAACATTTCAACGTGTCAATGTTTTGTTTTCATCCTACCAAACTCACATCACAAACTATTTTGAAGCTTTCAAGTGCTTTAAATGTCGCCATTTAAAACATGCTGACGAGTTTTCGCATGTGAGCGTCGGAGGCTCGGACGGCCCCGTGAGCGACGGCGACCTCCGAGGGCTCGGCCGCTCGCACCGACGCGCACACGAAGTCCCCTTTGCTGCGGTCGTAGTTGCCCACGCAGCGGTAAACTTGGCCACGGATGAGTCGAGGCAGCTCCTGCTCCTGTACAAACGAGGCCCGTTGAGAGCCATGAAGACAAAATTGCAGCGTGAAGGAAGAACGCGCGCGCGGTGCGCTCGGTGCCTGACGTTTTCATAGAAGACGCACTGCACGACGTGCTTTCCGTCCCTCAACAGGAAATTCTTGGATCCGTGCTGACCCAGCGTGACGGCGGAGTCGAGAGTCGCTGAGGGGAGAGCGCAACTTGTCACACGAGTCGACGGCAGAGGCGAGAGCGATCCGGTCCACGGGCAACAAACCGAACAGCTCAAAAATACAGAAGACTTTGTCTTTGAACTGGCTCCAGTATCTCACGCCCTCGACGACTGCCGTCAAAATCCTGACTGAGCTGTCGAACGCGGCTTTTCTAGGAACAGCTTTCTGCTGCTGCTAGAACGTGAAAAAACAAACAAACAAAAAAAAAAACAAAACAATACATTAACAGTACTCTTTAACATATAGACCTACTGTGTATATATTCTGTATGTTGCGTGTACAATAATACCATTTGAGTTTCTCGTGGTGTCTGTTGTTGAAATGCGCTCCTTTTCCCCACAAAGGTGGGATCCTGCGGTCCAAAACTATTGCTGAAATGACATAGCATCGGTGCGCGAGCAGCTGGGGCGCCGGCTAGCCGGGCAGGACCGGGCGGCGATCGGAACTGCGTAGGCTTGGCAGGCCCGCAAGATGGATGCCGGCTCAACTGAGAGAAGCCGCTGGAAGGGATTTGATATTGCTTCCGTCCAGCGGTGAAAAGTGATCCGGCGTCCTTCCGCGTCTCCGGGTTGCCGGCCGGTCCCGTCGCAGAACTGAGAACCAAACAGACGCAAGTCGAAATTTTTCTCAGCCTTTCACAATTGCACTGTTACAGTATGTAACACGACTATGACCAAGAGTCCACTTGGTCTCTGAAGTTGACGTCATTGCGGTAAGCACAGTACTACGACGACGACGACGACGACGACGACTAGGAATAAAACCCACGTTGTACTTCCAGATTTGTTCAGATGCGGTAAAGGTGAGTAGGATTTCACCCCTGGTGCAGGTCCGTGGCCGACATTTTGTTGGGACCAAGTAGACGGTGCGATGTCTTGTTTGTTCCACCGGTGACTCGGATAAGCGTCAAAAGAGGAAGCCGAGGTACTGTCAGCCCCGTAGCCACCTGAGGAAAGAAACACTTTGGAGACTGAGAGCAGCCCGGCTTGACAGAACATTACTATGCAATACTCAATTGAATGTCACTTTTCTGACTTTTAGGAGTCTCTTGACTTCAGGCTTGTCTCTCCATTGATTCCTGTCAATTGGCGTTGTGACACCACGGCGGAAAAGCTTAAAGGAGCACAAAGGACTACTTCACCTGATGCACCGAGGGGGGGGCCAGGTGAGCTGGTACTTGGCGTGAACTCCGTGTGCGAAAAGAAGTCATCCTTCGAGGGAGTCGACGTCAAAGGAATTCGATTTCTCTTCTTCTGATTGAACAGTGACACTAGGAGGCAACGTGAACGAGACAGCAGGGACGACTAAATTCTCGAGAACAATAACCTTTTAATCTGGAAATTGGATGTATTGATGGCGTACACAATACAGCTGCAATATTTGGGAGAGTATAATGTAACCAAAAGCTTAGTTTTTGATACAACTCTTGAGTTATCTATTTCAGTAGTAGGACCATATTTTAGAGGCTAATATGTGGCGCAAATTCAAACCTGCTGCTGGTCTGCTTGACAAGTTGTAACTCCTTTTCATCTTAGCTGGTCAAAGATATGAGCTGGAATCCTCAAACTCGAACAAAACAATAAGTTAATCAACGCAGCAGTCATTTCTGATGCTGATTTTAGACATTTGAACGAGTCTATGTTAGTTGGCTATGCTAGTTAGCTTAGCTGAATTTAACGTCACAATTGAATTAGCCAAGTGCCAACACGTTCAACAGCTGCGATACTGAAAGGACCAGAAACACCTGAAAAGTCAATTCCATCCGAGACATAAAGCACGAATATATACAAATATACTTACTACAGTTTTTCCTATCTGTATCTTTCGTAATGTTGGCGAAACGAGCTAAACGGGAACCCCGAAAGCGGATTGCGCCAAAAAGCAGCAGGTGCTGCCTTCAGGGTCTACCCACAAAATCTGACCTTCCAACAACACGGTGGCCCTATAGTAAGTGGATGTATGTCAAATGGACGGAGGACGTTACTGTTATTCAAATATGTTTTGTACCATTAGTTTAAGCCTCGTTAACGTGTTTGTTTTTTTTTTTTTTTGGGTGGTTTCTCGTTGAACAGGTCATTCTGACATCAAGCAAAGAGTCAGGTCAGCAAAACATATTTGTGGAAATGAAAAGTCACTCGTCTTTTGTCCTACCGTAAGATGTTTATTGACATAAAAGATGGCTGTGCTTGCTGCTACATATACTAACAGCGAATTCTGCAATTGCGCTCTCCTCCGGGGATCTGTAATGCAATCAACATTCATTTCTTCGTCAGGATTGTTTTTGTGTGCGTGCCTCACGCTGCCAGACTTTCATCTTTATGACCGTTTTACAAATGAAACAGGATGACAAGTATTACACATCCCTCCTCCAATCTTTTGTTTTGTTTTTACTGCGACGTAACTCGGCGTTTCGGGCGTCTTCGCGAAGTTTCCAGGGATGCTTTTTTTTTTTTTTTTTTTTTTTTTTCCTGCGAGGCGGAGACGCGAAAGGCGATTTTTGCGACAGTCAACACTGACAGGCGGCACGTTGTTGTTGGGGGCGGAGCTTCAATACCGCACACAGTAGTTTCTGGAAGGAACCTCATGCGCGCAACATGGACAAAGTGAGTCTTCTCCTCACCTTCATATATATATATAGAGATATATATATATATATCTATATAAAATATCATTCGATTACCGGATTTGAGCTTGACACGATTTGAATCTAATCATTGAGAGGACAATGTAGCGAGGCGCGTGAGGCTTTTTGAGACGCTGTCATGGTTTAGCGGAGTTAGCCTGATTGTCGGTGGCTCGGAAAGGTTAGCAGCGCTCCGCTCGGAACACGCCGGGGATGCTCGGCCTCCGAGCGTTTGGCGTGCTATCGATTAAACGCCTCGCCTCGCCTCGCCTGGTGGCAAAATGTTTGCTTTCCCGGACGTGCTAATATGGTTGGCCCAACTGTTCGTCTGTCGTTTGCTGTGAGTGCATAGCGCGAGTGTGCTACACGCCTCGTTGACGAGGTCGAGCAGATGCGCCGCGAGTTGCCCTCACTCCCTTTATTTAATCATACATTATAGGATATATGAATGATTCGTATATGGCCAAATATGTTACTGCGAGCGTAAGCACCCATTGGGGGTGAACAAATGAGTTAGCGTAAATCAGCTAACCTCTGCGAAGTGTTTTTTTTTTTTTTGGGGGGGGGGGACTCGGAGTGGTCCAAATAAAGGTCATATCTGTTATGTTTAAGGTCTGCCGTGTCGTGTAGTATTTCTTCTCGTCCACGTTCGCTTGCTTTGGTTAACAGGCTGCACTCTGAACGGAAGCTCTTTCTGCACTCACTGCTGTCATTTCCCTTTAACATGCGAAAAAGGCGCGTTGTTTTAATATAGTTGATGCCAGGTGTCGCAAAGAAGCAAGGTATCACCAGAATGTTGCTTAAAAAAAAAACATGACAAGGAATAAGCGTGATCCACTTCGCACCCCTGGAGAGGGCATAACATGAATTATGACATGGTTGTATTTTAGCAGCAGCAAAGCGGGCTCATTTTCTCAATATTGTCAGTATTCTATAAACTACGTGCTTTCCACACGTAGACAAACAGTTGTCGCTCTTGCACTGCTGCCAATGAATTCTGTGGTTCATTGATTCATTTTTAAATGAAAATGTCTTCTTTTTTTTATCATGGCTACATTTTCAAATGTAGTTGCTCAGGAAACAGCGTAAGGTCATAGGTTAAGCATATCGCACGTTAGGATAAGTGTGTCCTAATGTCTGTCACTGTCTTGCGCGTGTGTGACATGAACAGACGTTTGGCCTGTCGCCAGACACTTGTCACTGGCAGCTGCGCAACTGTATTATCTAACCTTGATCTGTATTGGGAAAAGTCACCATGTTTTTCTTTTTCTCCAAATTATTTGAGAAGTAGAATCTCTTTTTTTTTTTTTTTTTGGGGGGGGGTATGTTTTCTGAATGTGTCATCTCCCCGGTCGACAGGTGTCTGCATTGAAAGACCAAGGCAACAAAGCACTGAGTGCCGGAAATATCGACGAGGCCATACGGTGCTACACTGAGGCCGTGACCCTCGACCCCAAAAACCACGTCCTGTTTAGCAACCGCTCGGCTGCCTACGCCAAACAAGGCAATTATCAAAAGGCTCTGGAGGATGCTTGCGAGACCATCAAGATAAAGCCGGACTGGGGCAAGGTGAGCCGACTTGCGTTTTCATTGTAAACCTTTCGTGGATAAGTCCGCTGCAGCGATCTCAATGGCGCGACGGTCTCCATCTTTTTCGACAAGGGTTACTCCCGTAAAGCTGCGGCGCAAGAATTTCTCGGACGGCTCGAGCATGCAAAAGCGACGTATCAAGAGGGCATCCGGCACGAGCCCAACAATCAGCAGTTAAAGGAGGGTTTACAGTGCATTGAAGCCCGCCTCGCAGGTAAATCTGTACCCCGACCCAAAGGCGCAATCATAAAAGCCAATGAAAGGTTAGCGATTTACTATTACTTGTTTACCCAGCTTACTATGACATACATATACAACATTAAGTGCAAAAGAGTTGTCTATGAATTGTTGCACCTCTAATTTCACCTCAACGTTTAACACAGTCCTTCTCAATTATTTTCTGCCCCCCCCCCCCCCCCCCCCCAGCATTGAAGTGGCGTAAGAATTTATTTGGCTTCGTGCTGCCCGCTGCCAACATTTACCCCCCCATGGTCACAGTGAAGCCAAGCGCTACATCCGCTTTGTCATGTTTCCTCGTCCTAGCCTTGGTTGGGGTGACTTCCTTTTGTCTCGTTGTCTTCGTCTCTCTGTCCTCCTCCTTTCTTTTCATCCCTGTGAAAAAGCTTTTTCATGTTTTCTCCTATGGGTTTGGTTTCTGTACTTCAGATCGCCTGCTCGGTGCAATAACAAAACAACCCAAAAAAAAAAAAAAAAAAAAAAAAACCCACCCCTACACTATAGAGCTAATACTCCCTGCGTGCCACTGCCAACTACTGGAGTGGATGTAAAATTACACTTTATTCTAGTATGGCAAAAAAAAAGAAGTTCCCCAGGGTCACACGCCTCCAGTATTTGAGAAGCCCTGGTCTAACAAATTGCAGCAAGCCCGCATTATCAGTGACTTGATGAAGCGTTGGAATAATAATAATAATAATGGGCATTCATTTTTTTTCCTTTTTTTTTTTTTTTTGTGTACTTCAGAGAAGTCAATAATGAATCCTTTCGCCGTGCCTAACTTATATCAAAAGCTGGAGAACGACCCCCGCACCCGAGAGCTCTTGGCGGATCCGAGCTACAAAGAACTCCTGGAGCAACTCCGGAAAAACCCTTCTGCGCTTGGCACGTACGTGCTTCCGTTGTGTTTTTGTGCGCGAGAGCCGCTTAGAAACGTCGGGAGAATTGTGACATTTTCGGGAAAAGTTGAGGTCCGGCGTCTTCCGTCTGGTTTTGCAGGAAGCTGCAAGATAAACGAGTGATGACCACCTTGTCTGTGCTGTTGGGTCTCAACTTGTCCGGAATGGACGAAGAAGAGCAGCCGGCCCCTCCCCCCCCTCCCTCTAAGACTCCGAGCAAACCGACGGAGATGCGGCCCCCCCCTCCCACAGAGGAAAACCTTCCGGAGAACAAGAGAAGCGTGCGTCAGAGTGTTTTGGCGGGGATTTTCATTGTGTGTGCGTTCATTCTCTGCTTTGCATCCACGTTTGACAGGCCTTGAAAGAAAAGGAGCTCGGGAACGCCGCCTATAAAAACAAAGACTTTGACGCGGCGTTGAAGCATTACCAAGAAGCCATCAAGCACGATCCTACCAACATGACGTATATTTCCAATCAAGCTGGTACGTACTTCATTTTTTTCCCCGTAGTCAAAATGTGAAATCTAAAAATGCTTTGAACCGCAAGTCATCTAGAACGGGTCCTTTGAACTTGTCCGTTCTCACCCGATGTCCTTTTTTTTTTTGAAGCCGTTTACTTCGAGATGGGAGATTTCGACAAGTGCAGGGAGCTTTGCGAGAAGGCCATCGACGTCGGCAGAGAGAATCGGGAAGACTACAGACAAATTGCAAAGTCAGTTGGCCTTTTGTTGTTGATGCAATTGACAAAATCTCTAAAGTCATCTGAGCCATTTGGAACTAGCGCCTGCATTTTTGGGACGGGACCGATTTCACACAGATTCAGGCAACGTATTGTCTTTGACGAGACTTGCCCTCTAATGGATTGTCGTGCTTCTACTGAGATTTTTGACTGTTGCAAAGAGTGACGTTTGGATGTGGTCTTTTTTTTTTGTCAGGGCGCTGGCCAGGATCGGCAACTCGTACTTCAAGCAGGAAAAGTACAAGGAAGCGGTTCAGTACTTCAACAAGAGTTTAACGGAGCATCGCACCCCCGACGTCTTGAAGAAGTGTCAACAAGTGCGTTTAACGCCTACTGGCCCTCCCAATTGATTCTCAAGCGTTATGTAGCTTACAGTAAATGTTCTGTGCTGTCTATTTGTCCGATCCCTCCACATTTTCAAATGTTCTCCATAATGTTCAAGCTTAAGATGAAGTTGATAGGTGTGTTTAACGTGTAAAAAAAAAAAAAGGAAATGCATTCAAAATGACATTTTAACAGGTAGCACGGTGACGCAGCTGGAGAGCGTTGGCTTCACAGTTTTGAGGACCGGGGTTCAAATCCCAGCCCACACCTGTGTGGAGTTTGCATGTTCTCCCTGTGCCTGTGTGGCTTTTCTCCGGGTGGGCATTCCGGTGTCCTCCCACATTCCAAAAAAAAAAAAAAAAAAAAAAACCAAAAAACATGCAATATTAATTGGAACCTCTAAATTGCTCCCAAAAGTCTGATTGCGAGTGCGACAGTTGTCTGTCTCCGTGTGCCCTGCGATTGGTTGGCGACCGGTTCAGGGTGCATCCTGCCCATTGACAGCTGGGATAGGCTCCAGCACTCCCGCGACCCTTTAGCAGGCTCTCACGCATATTTTGATCTGATTCTTTAGGCAGAGAAGATCCTGAAAGAGTTGGAGAAACAAGCCTACATTAATCCTGATTTAGCTCTGGAGGAGAAGAACAAGGGCAACGAGGCCTTCCAGAAGGGTTGGTGGTGTTGGACTTTTTTTTTTTTTTTTGTCTTAACTATCTCTGTGGAAATTGTATTTTTTTCCCTCTTTGCGCCCCGTAGGTGACTATCCTCTGGCTATGAAGCATTACAGCGAAGCCATCAAAAGAAACCCAAACGACGCCAAGCTCTTCAGCAACCGAGCTGCCTGCTACACCAAACTGTTGGAGTTTCAACTTGCTCTGAAGGTGCCGTTCAGTATTGCTAAACGCCGAACCCGCCGACGTTTTGGCTCTGATCTGATCTGACTTTTTTTTGTGTGTGTGTGTGTGTGTGTGTGGTCAGGATTGTGAGGAGTGCATCAAACTGGAGCCCACATTCAGTGAGTTGGACACAAAATGATTCCGTAACGTAGAAGTGGAATTCTTCTCGGCCATTTATTTTCGATGTGAGTATCAATGGAATGAAATGTTTGCGCAGTTAAAGGCTACACACGCAAAGCCGCCGCTTTGGAAGCAATGAAAGATTTTTCCAAGGCCATGGACGTGTACCAGAAGGCTTTGGAGCTCGATTCTTCCTCCAAGGTACCTTTCAGTGCGCTGGCACACCACAAGTTGCAGTGACGCCCTCCACAAAGTATTGTTTTTGGATGTGCGTCATAACAACGTCACCAGACGAAACCCACATTTGTTTAGTGAATATATAAAAAAAAAAAAAAAAGACGAGCTATCAGACCTATTTTTCATATTTGCTGTCTTTTCCCACTCCTTGCGCATCAATATCCTCAGACAATCTAATATGTGCGTTTTCCCTCGACGGCTGCTCCTTGAAATGTCGCTCGACGTCCTTGAGAGTATTTCTCATTGCAGTGAACTTCCAGTTCCAGCCCCTCTCATACTTGACACTAATGCGGTCGCTTTTCACGGGAATGCAGTTCTGAGCACCGGTTCACGGCACGCGTGTCAAAAATGTCTTCATTCCACGAACTACGAGCGACTTTGATTGTGTGCGTTCTCCACTCAGGAAGCCACCGAAGGCTTCCAGCGTTGCATGGTCAGCCAGACCATGAGGAACGACAGCCCCGAGGAAGTCAAGCAAAGGGCCATGGCCGACCCCGAGGTGCAGCAGATTATGTCGGACCCGGCCATGCGCATGATCCTGGAGCAAATGCAGAAGGACCCTCAGGCGCTCAGCGAGTGAGTTCCTTGACTTGAGTGGGTGGGATTTCCCGCGTCTGCATTTTCAAAGGTGTGACGGGACTTTTTTTTTCCGTTCAGCCACTTAAAGAACCCGGTCATCGCAAAGAAGATTCAGAAACTGCTGGATGTCGGACTCATAGCCATCCATTGATGTGACGCAAGCCAACGCCCGACGCGGGGAACAAATTGCAAAGTCTCACTTCCGAAATATTACATTGTCTGTTTGTGGTACCGCTTCAACTGTGTTCATTTTGAGCATTTGAAATCTGACTTGGTCTGACACCAGATTTGAGAGGACGCGCTTTGAAAACACAACGCTGGACTGCCTCGTCTGCATTGGCGTCGTCCGAGCCGAGCGCATTATATAGCTCCCTCCCTCACCCCCCCCCCCCAACTCAAAATGGGGAATTTACACAATCGCGCTTGTCACACTGATCACAAAGTAAAATTGTTTGTTTGCTCTGAATGGTTTGACTAAACGCGGTGCTTCAAAATTGTCAATTGGTTTGCCTCTTTTCCCTTTTTTTTTTTTTGTCGTCTCTCACTTCATTGGATCCACTGATCCCTTTTTTCCGTATTGTGTGATCACAGGCAACGTAGACCAATTTAGTCTCGTTCAAATATCACATATTCCAAATATTAAACTTCATACAGTGGTGTTTTTAAATGCCCCCTCACTGACAAAATGCCTGCGGTACTTCTTGCTATCGCCAGAAGCTCCGCCCCTCAAAGGTCACAAGTGTTGTGCAACATTTGGTGTGCGTTTGTGGACTGGATCTCATCACGTTCTACCAGTTTGGCACCCAACAGGACAGGAAACTTGCATCTGTCTACGGTTGTGACATTAGGACAGGAAATGGGCAGTGATCCACTTCCTAAATGTCACTCCATTCTTGATATGGATGAAATTGACTGCGTATGACAAAAGTTTGGATGATTACTTTATCGCAGTAGTGTTGGCATATGTGATGACATCATCATATCATGAGTCACGTGCATTTGTAGGCAAGTTGGACTAGTTTTGGTCAGAAATGCGATTGAGCTCAGCTTGTTTGGACGTACAGAGTACTGAGATGTGTATTTGAGGGAACTGCATTACAAAACACCCGCGAGATGTGAATATTGTGATATTCGCCATTGTGGGCCACCTCACGATTACGGCTGCTGGTAAAACCACACATTCTGCAGAAAGCGTGTTAGTCATTTCTTGTCACGGACCACGTTGTACTTCCAATTCCCACAGAGGGCCGTTATGACTGAAACCATAAAAAAAACTTTTATCATTTCAGTAAATTTACACATGAAATGTTTGTAAACACAAAAATGTGTGTAATATCTCAAGGTTTTCATAGATTTATATGACTATGAAATTTTGGCACCCCATTCGCAGCCCACATTAAAAGCATGCGGCGGCCGGAATTGCCCCCGGGCCTTGACTTTTGACACCTGTGTTCTACAGTATGTGAGCATACACCAAAAGTCCTGGTTGGTAAGTGGAACAAAATGCAAAATAAAGTAGATGATAGATTTTTTTTTTTTTTTTTTTTTGCTGTGGTTCAGCATTTACACAGTCACCTCTATTAAATATGATGGTTTGCCCAAAGGTGTTTTGTTTGGTTCTCTCTCCTAAATGCGGCGAGCAGCGGAATTGGATTTTGCTTGGCATGCTTAACCTCTGACCTCAGTCGTCCCTGGCTTGAAATATTAGGATGCCTTGTAGGCTTTGAAAAATGACAATATTTGTTGGAACCTTGAACATTTTTAAACCCACGTCCCCATTTTTGACAGATGTGACACTTGCAGCGTGGGCCCGCCCACACTTGAGCGCAGTCACGTGACGAGCGTCGCCCAGGTTGTGTGGAAATCTGCATCCTGCTAGTGGCGCTTAGCTAGCAGCCGAGCACGCAAACGTCAAGCGATGCGCTGATTGTTTATTTTCTTTTCAACAAACGGAGGAGACATGAAGGTGGCTGCGGCGGAGGCAGAGAGGGAAAGGCTTCCCCCCCCCCCCCCAGCCTTTCCCTTTTCTTTGACAGTTTAGGAGGTTATTTTGTCAAGTAGACAGCCGCCTCGGCTAACGCCGCAAACTTTGACTGACAACGAGAGGCATTTGCTAGCTCGATTTCGGGTCGTCGATGTATCGCTTATGAGCGCAATTGATCGGCTGGGAGCGAGCGAGTCTTCATACCTTCGCGATAAAGAGCGCGACCCAGACCCAGCCGAACATGCCCGTGGACCCATATCGACGGTATTCGGTTCATCTCCAGTGAGCGCTAATGTGAACGCACATTGACAACTCTTTAGCATCTGATGCTAACGCCGTTTCCCCGAACTTCAGCTTTTTTTTTAGCCATGTAAACCGCCGCGTCTTTCCCAGAGAAACGCTTCAATATTTGGAATGGGTTCGGCGGTCATTTCTAAAAAGGAATCAATTCAAACAAAAACATGACGAGGATGTCAAACCCCTTGGATTAATACAACATTTCCCGAAATCCCGACACTCGCCACAATGCAGCCTCAATAAACACATCTCGAAATTCCGTGGAGGGAAATATCGCGCATATCAAACGATCCATCTCCGGGTTCTCATCTTATTGGCGTCATGTCGGGGGACACGTCCGATAGCAGCGATGACTCCGATGGGCAAACAAATGAAAGCGCCTGCACAGTCAAGCATCAAATCACCAACGGTGAGTAACTTGGGGCTTCTCCATCACTGCACCGTCTTCGCTCCCTCGGGCCGGAGAGCGGAACGCAAGATTGTTGTGACTTTTTTTTTTTTTTTTTTTGCCGTCTACTCAGCGAAATTAAAAATTGTTTGTTTCATTTGAAGCTGCCTTTGTAATCGCAACCTGAGAAGAGAAGAACCCTTTGTTGGACACGCACGGCCTGCAAAACAAGTGGCCGCTGAATCGTGTCCCATCCCCTATTTGGGCCAATATTGTGTTTTAAATTCTTCTCACAAATGCCCCCCCCCCTTGTTTTACATGTGTGTGTGTGTGTGTGTGTGTGTGTCCCAGCCAACCTCACCGGACACACCGAGAAGGTCGGCATGGAAAACTTCGAGCTGCTCAAAGTGCTGGGAACTGGAGGTAAAAGCAAAGACGTTGAAGAAGCGGAACCGGAATAGAATCCGCTCGTGCACGAGCATCAAATCCAACCTTGGTTTTCAGTTTGCCTTTAAAACATAAATGAAAGAAATGGAAAGTAATCTTTACAAACCTGAATTCCCCTTACTAACTTTGTTAGACGGATGATTGGCGTCTCTTCACATTTTCTCCTATTTTTTTCCCGGTTCTTTCTTTTTTTTTTTTTTTTTTTAATGTATTTGTCTGCCATATATGGCCAGATGTTTTGCTCATCTCTTTCATGAGCTGAAATCCCAAGATGGACACAATACTGACAGCCAAAGCTGTTAGTCGCCATTTGTCCTTTGCCAAGATGAATGTATCCATCCATCCATCCATCCATCCATCACACTCATCGCGAAAGATATTTGGGAGATTTGGTGGCGTCAGATAGCGACCGATAGCTCGCGGGATCCCCTCCATACAGTAGAAGGTGCACGTTTTACGGTGGCCTTTTATTGCAAACTCGGGATTTTCTGAGCAAATAGATTTGTTTGAAAACAATATTTGAGAGAATTTTGTGGACAGTCTTCAGCTCATGAAAAATGAGAGCAAAATCCCAAGTGTGGGGTAGGTATTTTTTTTTTTTTTTTGGTGGGGGTGTTATGCGGCCCATTCGCAGTCATGGACAAAAGCCGATCGACGTCCCTGAAAATGGCAAATAGAATCGTGTTTGCTGTGGGGGCTCTTTTTGGGATATGGAATTTGATTTGGAAAAAGATGCGGCTCATACGACTCGGGTCGGAAGTAACTGCTCGTTTTGCAATTTGTCTTTTGTTCCTAGCGTACGGGAAAGTGTTTTTAGTGAGGAAGAACAGCGGCCACGATGCGGGCCAACTGTATGCAATGAAGGTAAGCCCGAAACGTTGGTACGGTTCCCCGCGAAGAGTGCAAATCCTCGCACGGTGCTTCTCAAAAGTCTCCACACCCTAACGCAAACGTCCTTTGCCTCGGAATCGACGCCACGACTCATCCGCGTCCGACGGACGGCGCGACAGGTGCTCAAGAAAGCGGCAATCGTTCAAAAGGCCAAGACCGCGGAGCACACTCGGACCGAGAGGCAGGTTCTGGAGCACATCCGCCAGTCGCCCTTCTTGGTCACGCTCCATTATGCCTTTCAGACTCAGAGCAAGTTGCACCTGATCTTGGGTCAGTCAGTCTGGGATTTTTCTTTTTCCCACCTCTTCTTCCTTTTTGGACTTCGGCCTTTGGTTGATCCCGGCGTCCGTTTGTGTCTACGTTTAGACTTTGTGAGCGGCGGGGAGATGTTCACGCATTTGTACCAACAAGATCATTTTTCCGAAGAGGCGGTGCGCATTTACATCGGCGAAATCATCCTCGCTTTGGAGCACCTGCACAAGGTTTGGCTTTCGGGTCCTCCGTTTCAACGCAGCGCAGTGGTGAAACGGACTCTTTCGGACTTCCTAAACGCCTGAGCTGAGCTCAAAGAACATGATTTCCAAAATCATTTTTGTGTTCTTCTCTCGATAATTCCCACAATTTAATCCACGTGTTGTGTTTGTGCAGCTGGGCGTCGTGTACCGTGACATTAAATTGGAAAATATTCTCCTGGACAGTGAAGGTCACGTGGTATTGACAGATTTTGGACTCAGCAAAGAATTTCTCCAAGAGGAGGTATTCGCTTGTACAGTGACACCGTTTTCTACTGCTGTTGCCGGTTGCTATTGATCGGCCGTCATATTTTGCTTTCAGAAATGTTGTTTGTTTTTGTTTTTGTTTCTCTCCTCTTCCAGAAGGAAAGAACCTACTCTTTCTGCGGTACCATCGAGTACATGGCGCCTGAAATCATCAGGGCGAAGAGCGGCCACGGCAAGGTAAGAGCTCGGCCGCTAAAAACCGAGCGGCAGACGTTTGCAATCCGCTAGCAATTTGTCAGTGTCGATGGTCGCTAATTACTCCCCGCACGATGATTTTGCCCACGCTCGACTATGTGAAGTTGACGGTCCGCCTAAATTGTTGTGGCCTTTCCGTGACGTTGGCAGTCGGTGGATTGGTGGAGCCTCGGAATCCTGATGTTCGAGCTCCTGACGGGAGCGTCTCCGTTCACGTTGGAGGGAGAGAGGAACTCCCAGAGCGAGGTGTCCAAGTGAGTTGCCCGTTTTAAAGACACAAGGAAGAATGTCCCAGCCCGCACGCAATTGCCACCAGCGTATCCAAACCAAAAGTACCTCCGAAGCGTGTCCAATCTCGTAAAGAGGCGACGAACCTTCAAAATGGAACAAACGATGACTGAAATTTGTTGAGCTCTCAGCGGCATTGACGGCAACAAAGACAAACGACAAAACCGCCTCGGCTTCCCGCGAGTGAATCAAATTAAACGGGCCATCATCATTTTTTTGTGCGCCTTGGCCTCATAGAGCTCGGGTCAGCACTCGACTGGTTTTTGCCACCCTCTTTCAGCCTTCCTTACGCAACAAACGTCCCTTATTCTGTCAGGCGAATCCTCCGCTGCGATCCGCCGTTCCCCTCTGTGATCGGACCCACCGCTCAGGACCTGCTGAAGAAGCTGTTGGTCAAGGATCCTCACAAGAGGCTGGGTTCCGGACCGCGGGGCGCCGCGGACATCAAGAAGCACGCTTTCTTCAAGGTCCTCCCTCGCGATTGTGCTGCTGCGGGTCCTTTTTCGTTTTTTTTTTTTTTTTGGGAGGGGGGGGCCTAACGCTTTTCCGAACAGGGACTAAACTGGGACGACCTGGCCCAGAAAAAGATCGCAAGCCCGTTCAAGCCCGAGCTGAAGAGTGAACTGGACGTGGGGAACTTTGCCGAGGAGTTCACCGGGATGGATCCAGTCTACTCTCCGGCGAGTACGCCCCCGAGCACCGACCGCCTCTTCCAGGTCGGGCCTTGTCAAAAGAACTTTATTCGATAGTATCCGCAAGGCCCCTTTTGGCTGCCATTTTGCAGACCGCCGCCGGGCGCACCGTTAGTTAACCTTTGCTGGTTGTTTTTGCGCCTCTCGTCCGGCGCCGTCGAAGGTTTTCGCAAACGTGGCGTGACCCCGATGTTTCCCCAAACTATCCCAGGGCTACTCCTTCATCGCGCCTTCCATCCTCTTCAACAAAAATGCCGTCATGGGAGACTTTTTGGCGTCCCAGGTCGCTGCCGAGCGACCGGCTTCGGCCTCGGTTCAGCGCAGCGCCACGTTGGCGGTACGCGGCTTCCAAACGTTTCCCGAGCGCTCCGCATCCGAGTCATCCCTCATATTCGATATACTGATGTTATTTCTGCCTCTGTTGTAGGAATCTCCGTTTTTTCTGAACTACGAGCTGTGTCTCCAGGGCCCCCCCTTGGGCGAGGGCAGTTTTTCCGTGTGCAGGCAATGCACGCACAAGCAAAGCGGCCTCCAGTACGCCGTCAAGATAGTCAGCCGCAGGTGAGCCTCCGACCGCTTTTAGTTTCAGTCTCCGTGGCGAGCTCGCTCTACGACGACGACGACGACGTCGGCCAATGCAAATGTTGTGTCTTGTGTCTGTTAGAATGGAGGCGAACACCCAGAGGGAGATTGCCGCTTTGAGGCAATGCGAGGCTCACCCAAACATCGTCAAACTGCACGACGTCTATACCGATCAGGTAAAAGCGTGAAGAGTTTGGAAAAAAAACAAAACAAAAAAAAAACCCAACATTTGTCTGCCCCATTTGCGCTCAGCTGAACCGTTCGGTACCGCGTGGAGTTTTTTTTTTTTTTTTCTTCTCGGCAACGCTTCTGTAATTTGACGCTATCGTGGCAGTACCGGATTTTAAAAACTGCAGCTCTCCCGTCCCGTCCGTGTCAGTACCACACGTACTTAGTCATGGAGCTTCTGCGCGGCGGCGAGCTGCTGGAAAGGATCAAGAGGAAGAAGCTCTTCGGCGAAGCGGAGGCCGGCCAGCTGCTGCAGAGCCTGGTCTCGGCCGTCGGGTTCATGCACGAGGCCGGCGTCGTGCACAGAGACCTGAAACCCGAGGTAGGCCTTCCGCCCGACGGAAACGAAAGTGGACGTCTCTTCCGACGGGAATTGAAAAGCCGCCCGTGCGCTCCCCTTTCAGAACGTGCTGTTTACAGATGAGAGCGAGGACTCGGTCCTCAAAGTCATCGACTTTGGATTCGCCCGCCTGTGTCCGGCGGGCAGCGCCCCGCTGCAGACGCCGTGCTTCACTCTGCAGTACGCCGCGCCGGAACTTTTCGAGAGCGCCGGCTACGACAAAGCCTGCGACCTCTGGAGTCTCGGGGTCATTCTGGTAAGGTGGCGCCGAAGTCGGGACGGCCGTCGGGCGAGGCCGGGCGCTCACCTCCCTGCGGTCTGCGCCCGTGTCGCCAGTACACCATGCTGTCGGGCCAGGTGCCGTTCCAGAGCGAGCGGGCGGGGATGACGTCGTCTTACGCCGCCGACATCATGCACAAGATCAAAGAGGGAGACTTCTCCTTGGACGGCGAGCCGTGGAAGGGCGTGTCCGAGGACGCCAAAGAACTCGTGAAAGGTGCGACGTCGGCCCTTCGCCGCTGCTGCTGCTGCTGCTACGTACTGACGGTCGCCAATCTGAAAGTGGGCGTAAAGAACATCGTCGGGTATTCGTCGTTTGATCGATTCTGATGACGCCGTCGTAGGTCTGCAAAATGAGTTTCGGCTCAACGAGCTCGGCTCCCTTTCCTCTCGTTGCTTTTGTTTTTGCATTTTCCTTTCACGCCGCTACGGGCTTGATGGCGTTGCCCCACGACAGAAAACGCCGCTGGCAATTCAGAGATCCGTCGTAGAAAGCAAAACCGACTCGCTGAACCCTTCCAATGTCTCCCGACCGAAGGGCTCCTGACGGTGGATCCCGAGCGGCGCCTCAAGCTGTCCGACCTGAAGGAGAACGGCTGGCTTCAGGGCGGCGCGTCCATGTCCACGACCCCCTTGTGCACTCCCGACGTGCTGGAGTCCAGCGGGCCCACCGTGCGCACCTTCGTCAACGCCACTTACAAGGTAGCAAGGCGCCCTCTGAAGTCGTCGACGTCAAAGGGTAGCGCATGATGTGGTCTTTTGTGTTCCGTTTGTCGCACTCTTTGTGGCTTTGTGCCGCGGGCAGGCTTTCAACCGCGGCAAGAGAGAGGGCTTCTTTCTAAAAAGCGTTGACAACGCCCCCCTGGCAAAACGCCGCAAACTGAAAATGACCAGTACGGGCGTGGAGACCCGGTGGAGTTCGTCCTCCTCCTCCTCCTCCTCCTCCTCCTCGTCCTCCTCGTCCTCTTCCTCCGCTGCAAAAGCAACGAAAGCCCAGCCAAAGCAAAATGTCAGCCCAAAGCAAAGTTAGCCGTCGTCGAGCAAGCGCGGCAAGAATAGAATCATTTCGTAATTGAGTTGCTCAGATGAGCCCAAGTGTTGGTTTTGGTTCAATTCCCCTCCAGCCACAAAGCGCGAGCTGCAATCGAGGAGTTGTTGTTGTTTTGTTTTTTTTTTTTCTTCCCCATTTGCGATGGGAAGTCGTCAATCATACAGCACGAAACGCGCTTCATATTTTCTCACCGCTACCGTGACACACTAAAATCCTTTTTCAAACGGAGCGACGTACAAAGTGGAAAAACTTTGTGGGCTGAAAAGGGAAAAGGAGCTATTTTGTCAGCTGAAGCCATAAATGTCACAATTGCACACGGCTGATAAAATTCTGCTATTATCACTTACTTACATATTTAATAACTCTGTTTTTGTTCCCTCCTCCATCAGGCTGTTTGCACTTTTTCGGCTGAGTATGTAAATGATCAAAAGCGAGCTTTTGAACTTTAGAGGTTGCATTTTGGACAAGTTCCACTTTTTAGAGGCTTAAAAAAAAAAAAAAAGTTCTTTTGAAGCTGAGCTGCCTGCGTACAAGAGAGAGGACAATCTTTGTGACGTAATCGCAGCTCAAATATTTTGCATTAATATCCACTGGTGTGTTGGGATGAAGAGTTTGCAGCATCCGCATCCCCCCCCCCCCCCCGCCTTTTATTTGGTGACTTTTTGGGATTATGTGGCGCTCAATTTCAAGTGGCCAGATGTCTCGGATAATTTTTCTTTCAATTTGGCCTGTTTTGTTTTTATTTATTTATTTTTTTTTTGTTCCCAGCGCGTTACAGGGTGGACGTCTTCACCTGAAGTCTTTTACAGCCCCGATTTGAAATGATCGCTTTGTTTTTACGATAATGATGAGACACTTAATTATGATTTTAATATCAATCTCTGGAGGCCGCCCGATGAGCTCCGCTGTATATACTTTCATTTACAAAGTCAAAATGCGGATGTCCATCCACCCATTTTCTGAGCCGCTCATCCTCACGAGGCTCCGGCCGTCATTGGGCGGGAGGGGCGCACCCCGGACCGGTCGCCGGCCAATCGCGGGGCACGCGGAGACGGACGACGGTCGCGCTCACAATCAGACTTTTGGGGGCAATGAATGTTGCGAGTTTTTGGGACGTGGGAGGAAAGCCACGCAGGAAAGGCCGGGATTCGAACCCCGGTCCTCAGAACTGTGAGGCCAACACTCTCCAGCCCAAAATCGGGATGTACTAATTGAATCCATTTGTTTTTTTTTTTTTTTTTTTTTTTTTTTGGATATGGTATATTTTGTGTTTGTCTTTTTGACATGTTGCACACGCTCCTTCTTGTCAATAAAGTGCATTTTTTTGCAGCTTTGATGCGGTGTGATCGCCTTTAATGATGGCCGCATTGGATCCGGGCTTTTGTGTACCGTGACTGTGAACGACCGCCAGAACATTTCTGGCACTTGTGTTGTTATCTGCGTATCAAACAAAGCATTATTATTATTTTTTTTTTTTGTCCCTTAAATTGTTTAATGCCTTGACTTTTTTTTTTTTTTTTGAAAGGAAAAAGGATGTTGATTGTGGAGTATTTTTTTGGGGTATTCTGTTTCTTCCTTCTCCTTTTTTTAAAAAAAAAAACCTGACTTGTATTACAACGCAGTGAAATGTCATTCGTGTATTTGGGAAATGTTTTTTCTTTTCTTTTTTTTTTTTTTTTGCACCAAGACGCTGGTTTTGCTGCAAAATAAAGATTGGCATCATTTTGAACAGATTCTTCTTTCTGTGTCTTCACCCGTCCCAAAAGGAACCTTCGGGTGTACGTTTGGGTGCAGTTTTGCTTTTGTCATGGTTTTGTACGATTCCACGTTTGACCGCTTGTAACTCTGCCGGCCGTTTCTTGTCTTTCCAGTTGGAAGGAACAGCCTTCAAATTCCACGTGCCGACTGTAGGAGGCGCTCGAAAGCAAATAAAATTCACAGGTACTCCTCCCCAACATAACAGCTCGTGGAACAATCTTGTTTTTTGTTGTTATTACATGTATACACGCTGTTGCTCCAAATAATGAGGTAACATTTAGCTCATGTATTATTTTCTGCAGCTGCGATGTTCTGCGGTCTGTCCGATCTCTTATTTAGGAACGGAGGGAAAAACAATTTTATTTAAAGAAAGATTTTGTCGAAAGTAATCGGAATGCGAGCACACATGAGAAGTTCGTAGATGAGGGTCCGCTGTTTCTTTTCATGCCAAAAAAAAACATCTCAAAATCGAAAAGGTATGATCAAAATTCGTCTCTCGCTGAGACATTCCAACGAGCCCGGTTGGAAAACTGACAGCCGATCAGCCTTTGCTGTTCCAATAGTTCAATAAATGACCGCTGCTTTTACACAAACCCGCATTCAGTAACTATGATTGGGGGGGGGGGGGGGATGAAAAACCAAATTTAATGCAAGGCGAGGCAAGAACATGCCCATGCGTTTATAATTTCATGTTAAAACCGCAGCGAACGTGTGCGGGGACATAAGAAGTCTACACAACCCCCTTTTCAAAAGACCAAATCAAGATTGTCCCAAGGACTCAAGTAAAGAAGCCTCAAATACGTCGTACACGCATAAAAATCAAACCCTGACCCTAATCGACTGCGCCCGTTTTTTTCCGGGCAGCTGCTCGAGCGCCGCCTGCGGTCTATGTGTGCACGGCACCCCGTGAGCTCTCGCGTGTCCCTTTTATTACTTTTGCCGGTGATTGTACGCGAGACGCTTATCCCCGTCGTCCTCCTCTTTGCTCGCACCAAACGGCACAACTTGCAGCGCAACCGAAAGAACAGCGGAAACGGTCCCGAATCCGAAGGTCAAAGTTCAAAGCCGGCTCCTACTTAGCTGAAGGCGGCCGACGCGCGCGCTTAAGCCACCGCGTGGCGTGACGTGTCGCAACTTCCGAAATTGTAAACGCTGAAATGTTTCTCATCGAGGGCCCTCCACGCTCAAATGGTTCGAGTCTCACATCCGCGGTACCGAGGCCCATAAAGTCCGCTCCGCCTTCCCGCAAGCGGCCTTTAATCCAATTAATCTTGGACTCCGCCATAAAGTGGGATATCGAGCGTGACAACGACAGATGCGGACGGCTCGTCAGCAGGATCTTCGTGCCATTAAGTTGGTGGCTGGCAACCTTTTGGGAAGAAATGAAACGTCAGAGCTTGTGAACGAGTTTTGAAACTCCACCCGCGAGCTATCCCCGGATCAAGTTGCACAAGGGCTCTCCGGCCGGCGCCGTTGTCGGACCTCGCGGGGCCGGGAGAGATTTCTATAAAAAGTGGGAGTCATTGGAAATGAGCGCGGAACTCTCAAGCCGTGAAGGAAATGTGAATAGATCTCAGTGAAGTGGTTCGGGGAGATTATTCCGGGCCCATTATCTTGGGAAAACTGGAGTTTTGCGGGAAAGCGCGTGGCGTGTCGCGCCTTGACGCGCCCGTGAATAAAAGATGACCTTTGTTTGCCGCCGCCGAAGTCTTTGGGATTCGCCGCTTGGCTGCGTCTTCCCTTCCATGTATAAGCGCCTTTAATTTGGCGTCAGGAGGAGGGGAAGGCCGGGGTTATATTTAGAACGCCGCACTCGTGCGACGTGACGATCGCGAAGAAGTTTGCCGCTTTTGTGGACTCGTACTGTCGACTGAGGCCAGACAAAGTGCGGTGCTGCGGATTCGGCCTCAAGTCTGGCGAGCGTCAAAGCGTTGTTTTGAACTCAGCGCGGACCGGACCTCCATTTTGGCATTCTTCATTAACTTTGAAGCAGGAGTTCAGAACGTTCAAAGGGCCCATCCCCCAACGCCGCGAAAGGCGAAAAGCCGAAGCGTCTCGGCGACTCCACTCTCGCGACTTTCGCGAAATGCCCGTCTTCAACTTTCGACGTTCAAAGTCGAGTTCCTTTTTTTTTTTTTTTTTTTTTTTTGGGCGGGTTTCATTTATGAAGATGGGAATTCAGAAGCAGTGAAAGTGACGCACAACACACTTCTGGTGTTGCCTCCGATGGAGTTTTGGAGCCGTGATGTGCACCAGGAAAGCTTGAATAAATCTTGGGATCGGCAATTAGCCGGCGCAAGGCTTCCACCTTTTGACCCATCGGGGTGTTTGTTTGGGGGGTCGTTGGGCCTTTCAAAAGGACGACCTGTCATCGCTTATCATGTCCCCGCGCCATCTGGGTCGAGCCCCGGAAATGCGGCCGTGAGCAAACCGTTTCGAATACTTTCCTCATGCCCTCAAAAGTAAAACCCAGATGCAGTTGAATGGCACAACCCTGAGAGCTTTTCTTGTTTAGCAACCCAAAATCTACAATTCTTAGCTTTGGCACAGCAGAATTGGACACAGTGTGACACAATGTGACGGCTCCAAAACATTTTTGGCCGGAACCGGAACAAACTTGCCGTGTTTTGGTTCAAATTGGATTTGGGAAATGATTTCTAGTCGCTACATGTCATAATAATGGCGGCTAGAAACATTGGCAGGCTTGTGTGCACGATTTTTCTCACACATTTTCAAAATGTGTGAGGAAACGGGACGAGTTTGGGAAAAAGACCCAAAACCCAAGAAAAATGTCAGTTTTCACAGGGGGCTCAATCGTTGAATTCAAATTGACGTTTTTTGCAAATGGTAAAAGGGTCACGGCCATACCAGTTCATATGTTTGCTCGCAGGGAGGTGGAGAAATTTCATTGGCCGGTCCGGGGGTGGATATTGAGTGTGTATCGGTACTGGACTTTCAGCAATAAGGTTGTGCGCTACTCCGACAAACTTGTTTACCACACGAGGAACCGCTTTCAGTTTGTAGATGCACAACTGCTTCTTTGATCAGAAGTCCGGGATCCAGTTACTGTAAAAGCCACCAAAAAAAGAGCCATCGGTAACATATGCAAAAAAAAAAAAAAAAAAATGCTCGGAATATCAGTCGAGACGGCAGGAGTTGATGCACATGATTTGCTTCCTTGGGCCACATAAAACGATGTGGCAGGCCGGATCTGGCCCCCAAGCCTAGAGTTTATTACAGCCACGGTGAGCCAAAAATGACAAGCGTACAGTAATATTGCTAGCTCTGCAAAGGTTCTGTTCTTTTTAACGGCTCCTCAGTTGGATTTTGACACTTGCGTTCTCGCGTTTTTGTAGCAAAGGTGTGCCTTCCAAAATGAAATCAAATCCAAAAAGGGCTGAAAGGAGCCGCAAGGACAAAGAAAATGCCACGGGAGGGAGGCCATTCCCGCGCAATCCGACAGCTGCTGCGGTCGTAGTTGAGCGATCGGCGCCGCTCAATGTCGGATGAATGTTATCGAGCTGTAATGGACCGCTACCCGTTGCCGTCTAGTTCAACGCTTTGTTGGCTCCGTGAATTGGCAACGGGGGTGTCGGTGGGGGTAAAAGTGGGAGGCGACGACCCGACGGCGACTCTCTGCTCACCTCCGTGACGGTCCTGCGTCGCCGATTCAAAGATGTGCGGGCGTTCACGCATTTCTGACGAACTCAAAAGATGGCCGCACTAGCGGACTCTTCCAGAACGTGTTACCCTTCCAGTACGTATCCTGTACAGAGATGATGACATGAGATGAGATGTATTGTTATTCATTATTGATGTTTTCCTGTTTTTCAGCACCGAGGGCGCGCATGAATAATTCACGCCCTACGCAACTCTTGACCTCGCCGCCCAGCGGTGACTCGTTGTCTGTATTTGACGCCCGTCTCAGGTGACCCGGATTTCATTTTTGACTTGAAAGAGCCACAATGAATAAGAATCGGCTGCAGTTTGTCTCGTTTGATTTCCGTGAGCCAAACGGAGCAAAGATCTCGCTGCAAAAAAACCCGGCCGGCTGGTTTATTTCGCTGAATGCAAAAATATTGCGAAAAACTAACAATGAGGAATTTCCATGAGATTGCTTCACACATCTAGCACCGGCGTTGTGTTTTGGATTCTTCTCGCAAAACAACATTTTTCAAATCTCTCCGTTACAACATGAATTCAAAAGGTACATATTCCACCCACCCACCCACCACCCCCCACCCCAATATTTGACCCGTCCGAGACCAACGAATAACTATAAATAAGGCCCTGTGTGAAGAAGTAATGGCCCCCGAAACACAAGAAAGTGGTTGGGCCACCTCGGGCAGCGATCGGATTCTCTTTCTGAACTCGGGGCGGGGCCGCTGCGAGAGTTTCCTTTTGGTTTATTCGAGCCATTCACAAGTTGACTTGCTGGTGCGTGATTCGGATTCCCGTTCCTGTTCCTGCCGCAAAAGCCAAGTGCCTTTCAATCCCTCGAGATTTCCCGCTAAAGAGCAAAGTTGTCCAGGTCCTGAAATCTCAAAGCCGCCCCGCCCGGACCATCACACTGTTGCTTTGTCCAGTGGTCTACCTCGTACCAGGACTCAGAGGGTCAGAGCGGGCATGAATTGAGACTGACTCCCTCGTACCAAATTGCCACTCTGCCAGGGGAACGCTGCACCGGAAGAGCCCGATCGGCGCTTTAGCAAGAGCAGGCCTTCCTTCGCTTCCGAATCCGCCTGCCTTGGCTCCCCGCTCGAGAGTCGCCGTTTTTGAAAGCGGACCTCGGAGCGGGCAAGTCCGTCGACGTGTCATCACCAAACTCACCCTGGACTTTGGCCGATCTTCACCCAAGAGCAGCGAATGCAACAGGCGACCAAGTTCTTCGCCACGATCAAAGAATGGACCGGCAGCGTCGTCTTTGTCGCTATCGATTGATTTTTAAGGCCTTGGACTTAAGCGGCAAGTTGAAGGTCAAACGGTTGCAAAGCTGAGCTGCTACAGAACACGATGGGATGCTTTTCATTTTTATGCCTGGCGATGGCGACGATTCAGAGAGCTTGAGGCGAGTATATTTGCTCGGTCTACTCAATCGGACTTTTTTTCTTTTCTTTTTGCAAACACCGGTTTGAGGAAAAAACGAGCGCCGCCATCAGATTAGTCGGTGAATTATTTCCTGAGCGGCGGCTGAAAAAGTGCTAATTAGCTGACAGTAATGACAAAGTGTCCTTTTCTTGGCCCGGTTTAAAGCCTCCGTCATTAATGTCATCGTAAGACGCCGCTTCTGGCAAAGCGGCCCAATTACTTGAAGGGCAGCGGCGCTGTCTGAAGACTTGACATTTTTTGGGACCTTCTTCTTGAACTCCTTTTCATCGTTGGAGTCATCCGGAACCAATGAAAGGCAAGAAATAGCGCTTGCTTTGGAGTATTTCCGTTTCATTGAGGGCGGCGGGCAGCCGGGACCTCGGCTAGCGTCCGAATCTGGACGACGGGGTTCGGGTCAACTGCCGAGCGGGAACTGAAGCCCCCACGGAAGCTTTGACCCCCGTTCTGTAAATAACTTCCCTACGCTTCACCCCTCCGCTCCCGCCTATGTGCTTCTCGTTTTTTCCGACGCGGGGGGGGGGGACGAGCTATAAATTAAAGCGGGGGATTAGCGCTAACAGTCGGAATAAATTAAGGCAATTTTTGCATCTGTAAACACTTGCAACCTCCCCTGACTGTATAATTACACTCCTACTCCCACTGGGGGGGGGGGGGGGGGGGCAGATAAGAAGGAGGAAAGCGGTAGAGATGGCAAGTGCTGGCAGTCGGCAAGATTAGAACCGTCGCACGGGCGCGTTTGTGGCCTTCTGAGCTGTCTTCCAGATCGGGGTTGGGGGGGGGGGGCAACTTTGAACGCGATCGTCCCGGTCACCCTTTTTAGTTCCCGAGATTCGCCTCACGCTCCTCTGCTCTCATCCATCCTCAGCCGGAAAGTCCGAGCGGATCCAAAACGCGCATCCAGCCAAAGTTCGCGGCCTTGGCGAGCAGAAATCAGGTTTAGCGCCGCCGCGGCCGACTGACTGACTGACTGACTGAGTTGCGGACTCTTTGGAAGGCAAAAGACAATCAAGTCGTTTTGACGTTCTCGCTGCTGTTCAGTTGCTCGTTTGCAGACTGCCACAAAAACGACACTTGCGTGAGACTCCTTTCCGTAGAAATGTGGACGCCTTTCTCAAATTGCGCTTTCTATTTATTTCCGGGAAAAGCTGAATTGAAACCAAAAAAAAAAAAAAAAAAGAGAGAGCCAACACGTGCAGAAAGCAACGATACTCCTAACCCTAAATATGATACCGCCCTAATACATATTTGAGATTTGAGTTTGCAGCAAAAGAGATGCTAGCGCCGGCTGTCAACGAGAGCCGGAGATTGCCGAACACTTTTCAGACACGGTAAGTAAGAAACTCTTTGGGTCGTGACGACGACTCAGCCCTGTCCGACTTGCTTTGAGTCACCGTTTTGCAACACGCGCCATCACTGCCACAAAAAAAAAAAAAAAAAGTCACCCGGGCTGCTGGCACGCCGCTAATTTCGTCGGCGTCCCTTTGCAACCCCCCCCCGTCTAAACTTGACAGATGCGCCACTTGCACAAGAGCAGCTCCATTTTCATTTGTGAGGCCCGCTGAATCATTGATGCTCTGCATTGGCCTTTGAGGAGCATTCGGAGCTTCTGGAACACTTGTGCCTCCTTCTTTTTTCCCCGCTTGACCCCCCAAGAATGAGCACGATAGCGAAAAAAAAAAAACAACAACAACAAAAAACTCCGAAGAAACCACAAAAGGCGTGCCGACGTCACTCCAGCAGAAGATTCGTGGTCTCATTTTCATCACGCGAGGAGTTAGCGGGGATCCGCTGCATGCACACCCCCACCCTCAATGAAACGCCGGTCCACGTCACTCTGGAGACCGGCAGATGTGTATCTGGGGGGTGGACATTTAAAAATGTGTGCGGCGATTATGAACAAAAGCCGAATCAATCCCCGGCATAATGCGGTTGTTTTTTTTTTGTTTTTTTTTTTTTTTTGGGGGGGGGCATGAATGTAAAACACCGGGGCGCTGTGATTCCGATTCTTTCACAAAATGGCACGTCGTCTACATGGAGACAGGGAGGGAGGGGGGATGGGGAGAGAGAGAGAGAGAAAGCGCTGTGCCTCCTCCCCCCCCCCCGTTAATCCTCTCCATCCTTTCCGCTCCAGCCTGCCTCTCCTCTCTGAGGGAAACCAAGCACGTTTCTTTCTGCGCCTCTCCAGCCCCCACCCGCCACCCGACCCCCCCCCCCCCTCGCTCACACCTCTCCGGTGTGACAAGAGAGCGCCAATTTATTTATTTATTTGATTTTTTTTTTTCTTTTTTTGCACGCGCACAGAGCTCGCTCACGCGCTCTGCCGTGGCGACCGCTTGCCGTCGTCCCGAATCGGCCGGTCCAGCGCCGGTCCGTCCGGGGTATGTAGGCAGCCCGGTCCCGGTGCCGCATCGAGGGGATTCGGGGGCGGAGGGAGCACCGTCGGCGCAGTCCTAATCGACATATGGGAATACAAGGTGGCGATCTTGCGGGAGCACTGCGGGGGGGCCCGTGCAGCCAGCGTCGTCGCCCCCGAGACGGCGAGGGAGACGTCGGCGGCTCCGTCCCTCCGGTGGGTGACAAATCCATTGACGTGCCTGCTGATGTGCCCTCGCGCATCCCAAGTGAGCGAATTTCAGCGGCCTTTTGTGCTTCGCCATCTTTTGTGGTGATGTTGGGGGGGGGGGGGCGCGGTTGGGGGGGGGGCATCTCTGTTCCGTGAAGGGATCCGATGAAGTCTTTTTTTTTTTTTTGCTCGTGCCAGACCACCTGATTGAGGCTGCGGGCTTGAGCCGGCGGCTTCCATTCCGGGGCCTGCAAATCATCAAAATACAAATTGATGGAGGAAAGTTAGATGGCGGGGGAAATCGTCGGTGGTTTTGCTGTCAATTCCAGTCCAGTTGGTCGCACGAGTTCTGGTCAACGGTTCCCCTGATTAAAAGCCACGCCCCCGAGCCAGCACCAGGTAGCCGTTCGATCGCCGTGACGGACGGACGTGGAGAGAAATACTGCATAAATCAGTCCCGCTCCCTCTTGCCATTAACTCGCCATTAAGACGGTAAAACTGTCCGATTTGACGACACTGGCGGGACGCGATCAACAACGATTGTCAATCACATCAACCGGGAGGGAAAAGACACTCGCGCTCGTCTTTCTTTTAATTCGTGCACAAGATGAATAGACCAAAAAGGACCGAGTGCGCATCGCTACCGATTTTCCCATTTGCGCCTCCAATTCAAGAAGCAAAAGCAAAAGATTCCTTTGTGGCGTGACTTCATTCGCGTGCACGTCTCTTCGACAAGCAGATGGAGACCTCTGGAGACCCCATCTTGGGAAAAGTTGGGCGAGGCGCGTTCGGACGTCGAAGGAAAGGTGGTGGGGGGGTCGTCAGTAGTAGATGTGCAAGCGCTTGAAATTTGCAATTGTGTGAAGAGGTCGGACACCAACGTGTCTGGTCATTTTTAGTCAAACAGGATGCATCTTGTTTGCGTTTGTCTATGTGCAGCCACGGGCTACTTCCTGTTTGCCACGAACCACAAGTGAAAATGGCGCGAGCAGAGAGCGGAGTCGATTGACGGCTTCGTCGACCTCGGGCGCTTTCGGTTTTAATCAAAGGTTCCTGGTCTCGGTCCGGTCCGGGTGCGCTGCCTGCCTTCTGATGAATTTCCTCCAAGTGGTTTGGAGGAGCTCGGTTTTCAAGGCCCCACTAGTACAGTGCTTGGACAATTGAATACACGCGTAGTCCAATGTCGATTCCTGTTCCATTCCTCGCAGAGCTCAAAACAAAAACAGAGAAACAACGATTTCTGGAAGACTTTTGTCGTGTCGTCCATTGGCGTTAGCCTCTTTCTTGCGTTTCCAACGAAAGGCGTGAGTTCCGGTGCGGCCGATATGCAGGAGCGGAAGTGCTGCTTTTTTTTTTGTTTCTTTTTTCTATGCTTTTGCTTTTGCTTTTGCTTTTTCCTTGCTTGAAAGTCGTGGACAGAGAGAGAGAGAGAGAGAGAGCTCGATGTCGGTACCCTTGCTGCAGGCTCGGTGACAAATTCATCCGCTGCACATTTGCAGGGGAAACATCTTCGTGAACTTCTGGTTCAGCGAACCGTCAGCCAAAAATGAGCGTCGCTGTCTCTTAAAAAAAAAACAAAAAAAACCCTGCAGTCTTTTTCACATCTCCGATGTCTTTCTTCCCAACGTTGGCCCCCCTATTGCTAAATTTCTACGCGAGGCGAGGCGGCGCATCCTCTCCCGTGTCGATTCACGCCGACGCGTATTGTGAACCCGCCGCCGTCCCGCGCAGCTGCTGCGACTTTTGACGACAGATATTTATTTGGCAAATCCGGAGCCAACTTCCATCCTTCCGCAGCAAATGAATCGTCCCGACGTCAACCTTAACCCTAACCGTACATTTTCAGTTTCCAGACTTGCAACCGTCTCAATGAAAAGCTCCAACTGACGTTTATCTGGACATTTCCTGTACGGTGTGGTCGCACTTGACGAGATTATTGCGCGACCGGCTAATTTTTCTGTCGCTCAGACTAACTGCGAAGACCGTGAAATAGCCGATGCGCTAAAAGAGTAGCTACGTGCAATGTTTTGCTAAATTAAAGTTTAGCCAATCGTACTTGCGATAGTGACCGAGGTGAATGTCTGGCATGAGCAACTCCCTAAATTACTCGCAAAAGAATCTTTTTTTTTTTTTTTTTTTTTCCCCATCTGCATTTTCCACCGTGGCCATGCGGGAAGCGTTGCGCCTCGCAATATTTTGTCCGACGGCGCCACTACGTTAAGCCCCACCCCCATGCTGCAATCTGATCGATGCTAAAGTTGAATCTCACAAAAAAAAAAAAAAAGATGAGAGCCAACATCTTTGGCTGTCGCAGTATGCGCACGTTGGTCTGTTTTACAGTTGCCGAAAAAAAAGCCGCCGCCATTTTCGACTGCGCTCGTGATGAATGCGATATTTTTGCGACGCGGCAGCAAAAGCGTCGGGATGACGGCGATGTTGTCGCTGTGCTCTCTCATTGTTCCAAAACGATTGAGCCGACGAAAGCGCACGTAACCAAATGAGAGCCTTGCTCAACGGCCGCCTTCTGCGGCCTCCTTTTCCCCCGCACGAATGAGGACGACGTGCTGGCTTGTCGGGTCGCTGGTTCCGTATTCTTTTAATCACGTCGCAATTTGCTTTCTACTGCATTCTTTCATAAGGGTTAGTACTAGCGGCAATCATTTGAATGAGAATGATGTTTGTGTAGCGTTCCGTCTTTCGTGTGTGTGTGTGTGTGTGTGTGTGGTTTTTTTTTTTTTTTGTCCCTCCTGCATACGTAGTCGACGGCTTTTGACCCAGTTTGTGAAGCAACTTTCCTATAATACGAAATATAAAATGTTGTTTTGTGTTTTGTTGCTGTCACCGAGCGCCGAAGCGCTAACCCTAATTAGTCTGCACGAGTACTACAGCGAGTACACGAGTACAATGAGTCGGCCTCTGCAAAATGCGCAATTGCCACCGCGGCGGAATCGTTTCAAGAAGTGTGCTGGTCCTACGACTTCCATATTTAGCAATTTTCTATCGAGGTTTTCCTTCAGCATTTCTCCCCCCTCCCCAGCAAGGCAGCCGCCATATTTGTTGTTATGGTTGAAGACAAAATGTGAACGCACGAGCGGACGTTTCAGGGCCGACGTCCTTGTAGCTTCGCTACAATCTCTCTTGTCTCCCCCCCACTTTGTTCTTTATCTTCCATCTACGTGAGTGACAGCTGGCAGCCGGCAGGGCACAGCGGCCACGCCAAGCCGAGTGCTCCTTTTTTGCCAAGTGACTGACGAAAAGGCGCACTTGGGCGTCGCTGCTGCGTACGTGCCGGAGCTCGTTCCGATTTGATTTTGGAATTTCCCCCTCATTGCACACAATCTTTCACTCGTATTAAAATATGCCCATATTTGTCTGAGTGCTGACCAAATCGCATCTTTTCTTCCCATTTCACTTCTTTACCGTTACGAGCGCGTTCTTGCTCACGTACTGTCGGCCTTAATGACTCCAGGTTTGTGGTTGACGGTAAAACGAGGCCTCTTGTAATCAGCGTGCAATATGCAAACAGCGCATTCTATGATACAAACACCGTTTGACACCCCCCCGGATATAAAAACACTCAAGCTAGCGCACAGCAGATGCCAGGATGAGATTTGAACACGTGAAAATCAAATGTTAGCGCGATGAGGCTTTTGGTAATTTGCACTTGCTCCAAGAATCCCCCCCGGGGCGCATAACGCCCACGTTAGCGTTAGCGATTGGCGTCGCGCTGAGGCGAGATTGAAGTATTTTACCAGAATTTACGGAAGGGAAGAAGGTCAGCGATTGCGGGAAAATAGAAGTCAGATTAAAAGGACGCGAGAGGGAACGACACGCACGCTATCCGAGTGTAATCTAGGATTACTCGGGCCCAGAAGGCGGGCGTGTTCGCCCAAATCCACAAAAGCGCAAGAACACGAGTGGGGGGGGGGGGGGGGGGCGACACATGGCTGCAGCCTTGAAGCGCTAATGAAAAAAAAAAAAGATTGTCTGAAGCTGCCGGAGCCTGGCCACGTTCCTTCCCATCGACGGAAATCTCCTCCATTTCCCCAGCGATTAGAAAGACAGAAAATCGGCAACAAAGAAGGCAGCCCAAGACTCACGTTCCACTTAAATAGGCATCGTATTCTTACTTGCTCTTCTGAGAGCACCAACAATCAACCCAGAAAAGTCAAATCTGGCGCTCGCTTGAATTCATATTTGTTGTTTTTGTTGTATTTCTTTTATTTGTGTGTGTTGCCATTTTTCACCTCCTGCCGCCAACACGAAGTTGCGCATGTTGTCTTTTCTCCTCCATTTATCGATGACCGACAACCGGACTAAAAGCCGTTTAGTGGTCGTTGGTCTATCGACAATGAGCAATTGTGAGCATCGTTGCCGGAGTCGTGTTTTCAGTCGGGGGGGGGGATAATAATGTTTGGCACAAGGTTAGCATGCTAGTTTGTTGCTGGAAAGGGGCTACGATGAGCACTGATCAATGGTCTCATTCGCTCATCGTGCTCCCCAAGGAAACAAACTAGCGCACATCAGTCAAAATCAAGCAAATGAACCTTCAGAGCTGCCAACTTCGATTCTTTTTACCAGGCTAAAAGGTCCCCACATAAAATCTGAGGGCGCTCCGTCAGTTTTCGCCGGGGGTCGGCATGTTGGACGGGCGAGGTTGCGCGATCGCTCCGATCGGTTGTTAGCGGGCGAATCAGCTCACAAGACAAGAAACGGAAGTGCAACAAGTAAATCAAGTTGGATTTCCAAGACTTAGCAGCTGCGTAAGATGCTCGCGTCTTCTTCTTGCTAGTTGAACAACAATACGGCCCGTCAAACAATTGCCGCCAACTCTGAATTTCCGACTACTTGACTTTAAAGCTACTCACATGAGCGGACTCATTGGGCCCCAAAGAATTGCTTTTTGCTCATTCCGAGGTCGCTGACCTGAGGCGGGAACGCCCAAAATCGGACCTCGCAGCGTTCGAGATTGAAGAAAACAAAAACGCCAACGAGCGTGTCGCTCACACTCAACGCTGATGGATGAAATATATCCACACGTTTCCTTGCAGGAAAAAAAAAAATGGTTGCAAGGAGTTCTGATATCAAATGGAAACCCAGAACTCCAAATAAATGCTTACTGAACGCGTTTGACATTTGGCAATACGCGACCGGTTGCTGCGCGATGTCAGATTTCTTCGTGTCGGTGAAGTCGAGTCCAACGATTTGCCCCAAATGTACAAACTGCAATTCTGACTTTGAAGAGTCTTCCAATGTACTTTTCGTCGTCCTCGGTTAGCGCGATTCTGGGTCAGAGACTGAAGACCTATGTAGAGACAGGCTGGGGGGGGGGGGGGGGGGGCAATCAAAACATGAAAAACATGAGCTTTATAAGCTCAACCTGAACTATTGTTTCCAACTTCCCACTCTGAGAACCGACGTTGCATAATTGCGGCGTCTGACTCCCTATCGATTTAGTCGCACTTTGCGAATCGCTGCAGCGTACGACACCAGGACAAATTTCCACGCAAGCGTAGCAGGAGAAGGAAGCCTCGGGGGATAAACTTTGGTTTCTTTCCTTTCTTATCACACGATTGAGTGGAAACTTGCTGCGTTGTCTTCCCGTTACGATGCCATTTCCGCCGTCTTTTCCAGGTCATGACAAATACGCCGTAGCCGTCTTCGAAGCGGCATTTACCTCACGTTTGGATTTCAACGGTCGTAGGGCTTCGAGGACGCCGATCAATCCGTCCCCTAATTCAATTGCGTTTTAAATGAATAATTCACAGCGCGTCAGAGGGCGCTCGTAGAAACGGTCGCCGGGCGACACGGGACCGGAACGTCTTTGCCGGTCCCTGAGGTCACCCGAGCGTGAGTTTCTGGACCGCAACGGACAAGAGGTAGCCGTTTTATTTGCGTCCAAAGAGCACGAAGCAGACGAGCTCAAGGGGGAGCCGCTGAAAAGATGACTGAGATGATTTTGGATGCACCCACCGCCGTGCTACTTTTACATACGTCTGCGCCACCGATTGCTCAAAATACCGAAAAGGAGTCATTGTCGGAACCTCGATGGAAAAAAAGTCAGGGTAGCGATTGAAGGCCAAATGTTTGGGGCCAAAGTGCAACACGATATTTCTGCGCCGTAGTGACAAGGAAGAGCCAAAAGCCCAAAAGCACTCAGGGGATCGGGACTAAGCCGGGCAGGCCGCAAAACCGCTCCACGCCGAGGCCGATGAGACTTCATTTGGCTTGAAGCAGAAAGGAATGACCGGACGGGTTCCGCTCGACCTGCCGCAGGGGTCCATTTTACGTGGCCCCTCAAGGCAAAGCATGTGGATCAACTTCCGGGATTTTTATTTCACATCTGTACCAAAATTCCTAATTGTCATATCACAAATGAGAACGTTCAGATTCATGCACTCAAGGGCGCGACGTGGCGGGCAAAGCAGCTAGCGTAAAACAGCCACAAAGTGCTCGTACAATCTGTTGCGTTCTTGCGTAACGTGGCTGTAAAATTGTCATCAATTGAGCCGTCCGTGAGTCGTCTCTCTTTTCCAGCCTCTGCTGGATTTGTTCTTTTTGCGTAGGCCTCGTCCGGATTCTTGCCTGGTACCTTCGCCAGATTGTCCACAATGCTTCGAAAATTGCGAAAAGATTGCGCGCGTGAGGCAAAATAAGAGGCGGGGGGGATCACGACTGCGGTTCCTGTTCCGGCAAGGGGTGACTGCTAGTCTTGGATTTGAGCTCATTTGCGACGTGTTGAAACAACTTTTGGGGCTTCTCGTTCTTCCTATGCTGACCAAAAACTCAGTCCACTAATTTTTTTTTCGCCTTGTGTTTGGATCTCGCGCCAAAGGGAATCGTTGCATGAGGTGAAAATACTTTTAGTTTGCCGCAGGAACGCCAATCCAAGTCACCAATGAAGGCAGATGAACCATTTTAGCGGTCGCCGCCCCCTCGGGACGTTCATCCCGATTAACATCTGCCCGCTCGCAATTAACTTTTCATTCATGTTTGAAGATGACGGCGTTGCCTTTTTTTTTTTTTTTTTTTTTAATCAATCTGCACTCGATTTCTTTCCCTTTTCCGAAAACGCAATTTGAAAGCCACACGCCGGGGCGCGGTTTCATGTCTCAAAGATTTCTTAGTGGCTTCTGGCCTCCAACGGGCGGGAACAGAATTCTCTTGCGCTCGTCGTGGAGAAGAAAGCGACGACAAAGAAAGAAAGGTCCGAGCCGACCGCCGTTAGGGATCGGTCCCGTTTTTGGCGCCTTTGACGTGGTCGGACTGGGCCGCTCTCCGCCACCTCCGTCCGTCGCTGAATGGACATTATGTGTCGGACGGATTAAAATTCTGACGGCGTCGCGGCCGCGCTGTGTGTGTTTCCACACGGCCCGGCCTGCCTCGGCTCTGCTCTCCGCGCATCCGTCACCGGTCGGCCACAAAAACCTTGACGGCAGGCGTCAACGTTTCAGTCGTTTACGAGGGACGCGTCGTATGTAATAACCGAGCCGCGCGACAAAATCCTTCCGGGAGCGCTTGGGAAATATCCACGTCACGCCGGATCTTCAACCCGTGCTTTCGGAACGTCGCCGTCGAACCTGCGCCGGCTCATTAATGGCGCCGCGGAGACGGAACCCCCCCCCCCCCCCCCCAAAAAAAAAAAAAATGTCACAGCGGGGATCCCTGCTAAATAGGACTGATGGAGTCTTGCAAAACCAAACAAAAATGATGAACGTATTAAATCCCATTTTCAACAGCCACAATTCGTGGTGAAAGGGTTTGACGTTTCACCGGCGCTCTGCTATTTTGTCGAATATCGGCTGAATGAAAATGGATGCTCTGTATTCAATGGAAAGTCGCTACCGGGGGCCGCGCGAGATCTTCCGGTGAGACGTTCGAACTAATTACTTTGGTTCCTGTGGAGCACGCTAGCGATTCTGATCAAATGGCTATGGACATTTCTATTGTGCAGTACTGTACTGAAAAGATGGCGGGCGACGTCCAGTCCAAGTCAATCCAATACTTCACATTGGGACTGTACCAAAAAGACAAGAAAACCCAGGATTTGTAGTCAAAGTTCAGCTCTGTTAAAAGCCGAAATATTGGTTTGATCTGACGGAAGAAGCCCTGTTGCTCCGGTTTTCCTTCCCTCGGCGGGTCTCCGCGACCGCCAAACCATCAACCAAGGGGGTCACGGGGTTTTCGAGCACTCTTGATGTTTGTTTGGTAAGACAAAAATACGAGCGATATCTTCCGTTTGAAATGTGAGTAGAGATTTGAACCACAATCCTGACTTGACTGGCCGGATCTGCCCCCCGCGTATATTTGGCCACTTGGACGTCAAATCGTTGCCACGCGGAAGCCGCACGCCGTACACGTCCCTTGACTCAGTACAATATGTACAAAAAGCAAGTGTTGTCATTTTTGTTGTTTGTCCATTTTGAAACCGTAGCCGCAAGCGCCGGCCGACCGTCGCTCTGAGTCAGCGCATTTTCCGCACGGCGCATCCGCAATTTTAGCTCCGGCGATCCGCCCGGGCCGGGATCGAGCGCTCGGCGATTGACGGCTCTTGTTAATGGCGGGATTTCCGAGAGCGGAACGGCGGCTTAGCGTCAAGGTCGATCGGCCCGCGTTCGGCCGGGATCCAATCGGAGATTTCGCCGAGAACATTGCAAACGCGCGACCCTGCCTGTGGGTCAGAGTCGGGAATCGAAAGGTCCGTTTGGGCCCCAAAGGGGTCTCGGGCTCGAAGCGGATCTTGGTCTTGGCTCGCCCTTGAGCAAGGAAGGATTTTATTCGAAATGATTGGAATTGTCGTCTGTTTTCATATTTCCCAGCTTGCGCTTTTATCTGAGATTTTCAAGATGTTCAAATGGGAGGAATTTTGGTCAAATAGCGTGATGTCATCATATTTCAGCCGAGATTGCCCTCTTTCATCAACTGAGGAGAGATGATTGCGACGTTATATTTGATGGGAAATTGTAAAGCGGGTTGACGGGTTATTTTATTTTCCGTTTTCACGTGTAAAAAGCCCAACAAAAAAAAAGCCGAGCTGAAAGCAATCCGCCGCCCGCGACGTGATCTCGGCTAATGCCGTTCCGCTTTCATTTCGCAATGTGACATTTTGACACTTGATTTAGATCCACGGTCAGCTCGGGATTTTGGGCTTTCCCCGCGGCGGCATCTCGTCGACATCCCAACGCGACATAAAAAGACGGCGCAGAGCACGCTTTCCGGACGACGTGACGGCGGGAGGATCCTGCGTTTGGCGGAAATGGAGCGCCAATGGCACTGAACCGACGGTACGCTTGTCCTTTCTCGCTTTTTT
This sequence comes from Syngnathoides biaculeatus, assembly GCF_019802595.1. NCBI lineage: Eukaryota > Metazoa > Chordata > Actinopteri > Syngnathiformes > Syngnathidae > Syngnathoides > Syngnathoides biaculeatus. Next base: position 777,270 of record NC_084657.1, read on the forward strand.
TTCCTCCAAATGATGTTTCGGTTGCTTGCAATGTTGATGCTGATTTGTACAAACACGAGGCCACGTTTATTTTTGCCGGGTATTGTGAGTGATGTGGCAAATGGAACGACGCGTTGAGACTTTGAAATTCTAACTTTCACGCGTAAGGTCACCGCCGCCACATATTGCAAATCATTTTTCAGTTCGCAGCAAGCGGCCGCCGACCGACGTACGCTCAAAGATCATTGTGTGACTTTGTGGCTGATCAGAGTCATGATTTTGCTCCTCCCGTCCGTGGCGGTTAGCAACAGCGTTAGATTTCAACGAGAAAATCTGCCTTCCCTTCAAATAAAAAATGACTCGTCCTTATGATTTGAAACGTTACATATCTATTGTAGAAAAGGGTTGAGTGCGTTCACATTTCACAAGAGTGAAGTTTTACAAACTCTTACAAAAAGAAAAGGGGAAGTAACAGCCGTGACTCGGAAATGAGCTCAACGTGTGATGGGAACCACGCCGCAAAGCGTCGCAGATGGCCAGAGTAGCAAATGTTTTTGGGGATGTCCGAGACCATCCACGTATTCGTTGTACAGAAGAAAAACTCTTTGAATGTTTGCGTGTTCCCAAATGGCCGTTTTAGACGACCGCCGGTCCGGACTTGAAGCCGCTGAGGTGACCCGTGAGCAGGAAAGCTTCCTCATCTACTCAGTCAGTTGTTTTTGGGCACAGTTGCAAATAAACGGAATGGAAAACAAAACGAGGTCAAATGGTGGTGTGAAAGGTGTCCGGCGGGCTTTGGCCAGACTCGTGATACTTGGACTCATTGAAAATTGTGATCAGCAGTTTTGTACGCAGCTAAACGTAATCGTGTTTTTGCAGGGAAATGTGATTTCCCCAAAATTTCTACGATTGCATCTGACCCTAACCCTTAAAAAAAAACAACCCAAAAACATCAAAGGCAACCGACAGCAACAATCAACGTTGCCCGCATGGTTGTTGATGCCGGTGAAATCGTCGATGATCTTTTGTGAGCTCCAACGGCCGCTTGGATGTTTTTTCATCTCAGCTTCGACGTTGCGCTTAGACACTTCTGCAGAACCCCGACACACCCGCGGTTCACGGGCGCCGTCGGCCCTTATCTTGAAAGCGCCAAACTCCGGCGCGCGCGCACGCAAATGTCCTTGAGTTCCATTGATCCATTTAATGGCCGTCTCGTTCATTTTCCAAGTCGCGTCGCCGCCGTCGTTTCCGTTTGGATCGCGTTTGATCAGACTGAAGCGGCTCGTACACGGAAGTTATTCTTTCAGCCCTTCGAGGGACGACAGAAAGCGACGGAGCAAATTTTGACCGCGTTGACATGAAGAGAGACCTCTTGGGAAAACCAAGCTAGCCCCAAAAAAAAGAGCAACAACAACAACAAAAAAAAAATAATGTTTTATTTTTGGACCGGTCCAAACGAAATCACAGCAACAAACCAAATCGAGGACGCCGCCATTGCGTCGTGCTTTTTATCCAACAGCGTTTCGAAATCATCGCTTACTGCTGCCGATCTGATCTTTTTGTGTGTGTGTGTTTGTTTTTTTTTTTTTACACTGCAACATGTCGCAGTTGAAAGACAATTTCAAGCAATTCAAGCAGGAAACTTTCTGCAAATGAGGGAAAACAAAACAAATCCAATCGGAGGCGTGACGGCTAAGCCTCGGCTTGAAGGCAGAAGAGAACTTTGCCGTTGCTTTTGTTCAACAACAGAAGCGCTTTTTAGCGTCTCCAGAGTGAAGCGTTTCCTCTCATTGATATGAGCGCAAACTAAAGATGGGCCAAACAATCTTCCGGACGTCGCTGATTAAAGACTGAAATGAAGTCGGAAGTTTATTTGGAGCTTGCGCGGACGCGGCCTCACGTGCAGGTTTTGGGTTGCGTACTACCAAGACTGACATCTGTGGCGGCGTACGTACGGGAAGCACCAATCAGGAGTCGTTTCCTTTGAAAACCATCTGCCGTCCGTAATGTTGACGGAGCGGCCGGGACGCCTCCAGCGTTGCCGAAAAAATTTCAGCTTGCAAATTTTGCCGACTCCTTTTGGAACCGGCAACCAACCCCGACGACGACGGCGGCGCGTTCTCGCCTCGACGCGCGGTACGCTTTGAACGCAATCCTCTCCGACGCCCGGTCAGGGTCGGCTCAGTTCTCCGCTTTGTGCAGGACGCCGCAGCCGCCGGACCTTTTATGAGGAATTTACCTCTTGGGGAAGAAAGGCCCAGCCCAAAAGTATTGAACGTTGCGGTCGCCAGCAGTTTCTTTGTTTGTTGTCACAGCGTACGCCGCTTGGAAATATGTAGATAATATTCTGCTGCTCTTTTCTGGATGTAGCGCGCGTGGCTTTAGGGTACATAAAATCCGTCGCGAGGTCGTCAGCGTTCATGGAACCGGCGGGTGCAAACGATCACTTACGACGGACACCATCGTTTAAAGACGAGAATAAAAGCAGATGATGTACGACACGATCGAGGGTCCCCCTCGCGCATTTTGTCCAAAGGTTTGAATGTCATAAATGAAAATGAGGACTTTTGTCCCGCCTGCGGGGAGGAAAATGGCGACGGCGATCGAAATCCATTTTGTCCGCGAGTACAGCACGTGATGGCAAAAGAGCTCCGCCGTTGTGGAAAATAACGCAGCGCCCGGCTGAATCGCTCACCGTCTGGGAACTCGGCGGCCGTTTTTCCGTCCATCCACAACGAGATCCGTAAAGGTCACACGCGAGATCAGCCGCGGGCTCGCCGGCATCTTTTCCTCGCCTCTCCTGACCCCTGCGCTCATCTAAAATCTGGTTCCTTCCCTCCGCGGAGGGGTCTCAACGGGGGTCGGGATTCCCAGCCTGTGTCTTTTGCTCATTTGTAAATTGATCGGGTATTCGGTCGCGTGAATTTGAACGTTGTCCAAATGCGGGGCAATGTCCTCCAAATCACCTCGCATGGCCACTGGCGCCATCTTTCCCTCGTGCGGTATCCCATCGTGACGAAGAAGTCGGGAGACGTCGCGCATGAATTGGCTGCCATTGCGTTGGCCTGACACAAGGATTTGGGGTGGCAAATATCAAACGGCTTTAACGTTTACGCTCGTCGGGCCCCGAGCATTTTCGGAGCACATCGGGGAAGAATAATCGCCGCTCATCCCACGGCGCCGAACAATCAGTCGGGATAATGCGAAAAGAGGCATCCGGGAATTGGCCACTTTGGAAAAAAAGCTCCAGTTTTAGCCGCATCCCCACTTAAGACGCGTTTTGGCCTGTAAATGGCAACGACGGCGTTTGCGCACTTCCCGCGTTGTTGTATTTTACACCCCCGAGACGACGGTAAGGCGCCTCTCTCGGGTTTGCGAGCTAATCGATACTACAGCGACGAGAGAGCGCGTCTGATGCTGTGTGGCCCGTAAAGGGTCGACTAATGACCTCCGGGCTCGAGGTGAATACAAACCCTACACAGATGCTAGACAGTACTGCGCTCGCACGTACTACTACGACTACTACTAGGCAGAGTGGATCATCTCTCGGGATGCGGGCGTGCAGTTTTACACAACTTCAAACTTCAACGGCCTCGTAAAGTTTGCCTAGATTGACTTTTTTTTTTGTTTGTTTTGGGTTTTTTGTTTTTTTTTTGAAGTTCCACCTACCTTTGCTCTTCACATTCCCTTCCAAGTTACATTCTACAGCTAAAATATTGAATACTTTTCAAATGTGACACTTCATTGTGTCGATATATGTATATATATATATATATATATATATATTTATATATATATTTTTTTGCCAATCAGAAAATAATCCCGGGCTCAGCGAAATGATGAAATTACACTTTGGTGTGTTGTCTTCCTTCTTGATAACGAAAAGCGCCTTCAGCTCTGGAAGCGTCTGCCTGCAACTTCTGCGGACGCTCATGCTCTCTTCAATAATTTAGAATATTCTCAAGGCTTCGTATCTATCAACACGCCGAACGCAACTCTAAATGTACAGCAGAATTTGTCTGCCTTGCTTTTCGCATTCAGCGGAAAGTAAAATACAAGCCGAAGTCCAAATCCGTCGCCGGCGCTTAAGTCAAATAGTCCGTTTGCAGTAAGTTGGAATTTGATGGTCTTGTTTTGTTCCGAGGGCGTTCCTCAGGGAAGGTTCCACGTGGAGCATTGAGCGCAACGCAGACTGGGAAACGGAAAATGTCATTCTAAAAATGACAAGACGCCGAAAGGGGGGGGGGGGGGCGATACGATCAGGACAAGGAAAAAGTGACGGCTCAGCGTCATTTTTTTACGAGCGGAGGGAGAGGGGATTCTGAACTGCTGATTTTGCCAGCGGCAAAATCCCGAGCAGATCATTTGTTCCCACCCCAGATGGTGTCACGGCGCCGACGGCTTCCGTCATCCACCGGGATGACGACGACCGGGTTGGGCCGCTTTGCATCTTCGCGAAGCGTAATTTTGTCTTTTGTCTTGCAGGGAGGGTCCAGGTCAGCCGCAGCAATTTGAGGACGTCAAAAAGACACGAGCAGAAAAGCAAAAGCCAGGCCCCGTTCTCATCACGAAAATGGCCCCTTTCGGTCCCGCTCGACTGACGCCGCTGCGTTCCCTCATCCTGCTGCTGCTCGTGCGCGCGCCGGGCTCGGCCGAGGCCGCCATCCGAGGACGCCCGGGAGAAAAAGAGGCCACGTGCCCGTCCGTGTGCAGATGCGACGAAGACTTCATCTACTGTAATGATCGCGGCCTGAGCTCCATCCCCTCACTGCCTGCTTCCGCCTCCGTCCTCTACCTTCAAAACAACCAGATCAACAACCCGGGCCTCCCCACTTCCTTGGAACGCCAGCTCACCGTGCACGTAGTCTACCTGTACGACAACGAACTGGACGAATTCCCCGTGCACTTGCCCCCGTCCGTCCGGGAGTTGCACTTGCAAGACAATAACATCCGCACCGTTCCCCGCAGCGCTCTGGCCCGGATGCCCCTGCTGGAGAAGCTCCACTTGGACGACAACTCCATTTCCACCGTCAGCATTGAGGACCAGGCCTTCGCGGACAACCCGCGATTGCGCCTCCTTTTCCTCTCCCGCAATCACCTGTCCAGCATCCCTTCCGGATTGCCCGCATCTCTGGAAGAACTGCGTCTGGACGACAACCGCATTTCCACCATCCCTACGCACGCCTTCCGTGGCCTGGCTTCGCTGAGGTGCCTCGTTTTGGACGGCAATCTGCTGGCGAATCAGCGCATCGCCGACGACACCTTCTCACGTCTGTCCAACTTGACCGAGTTGTCCTTAGTGCGTAACTCCCTTCAGACTCCGCCCGTCAACCTTCCCAGCGCCCACCTGCAGCGTCTCTCGCTGCAGGAGAACGCCCTGATTCACGTGCCCCGAGGTTCTTTGGACGGCATGCGCGGGCTGCAAAGGCTGGACCTCTCCGGAAACAATCTGACCACCCTGCCGCGGGGACTCTTCCGAGACCTGGACAACTTGGGCCAGCTGCTGGTGCGGGGTAATCCTTGGCACTGCGGCTGCAACCTGCGGTGGCTGTACGACTGGTTGCACGCTCGTGGGAACTCCATCACGGTGAGAGGTCTCACCTGCCAGGGGCCCGAAAGGGTGCGGGAAATGGCCTTGAAAGACCTCACCGCCGAGATGGAGGAGTGCGAAGCGGCGAGGGCAGCCGGGACGAAAGACAGAGCGAGTCTCGGCGCCGTCGACGGCTCCACCACCGACGCGCCTCCCCAAGGTTCCCTCTTCACCCTCCGCTCGAAGCGACCCGGTCTGGGGCTTCCCGACTCCGGCTTGGACTACACTCTCAGCAGCAGCGGCGTCGGCAAGAGTCTGGCGCTCAACGTGAAGCCTCTCTCTCAAAGTAGCGTCCGCGTCACCTGGAGCGTGGCGCGGCCCACGTCTTCCTTCAGGCTCAGTTGGCTGCGACTGGGCGTGGGAAATGCCATGGGCTCGATCACCGAGACGCTGGTCAGGGGCGATCGTCGGGAGTACCTGCTCACCTCCCTGCAGCCCCGCTCGAGCTACGTCATCTGCATGGCGTCCATGCCCGCCAGCTCAGAGAATCGAGGGGGGGGTTCCGGAGAAGCCGACTCCGACGAAGCTCTGGTGTGCGCCAAGGCGGAAACCGCCGACCGTGGCCCGCCGGAGGAAGACCCAGAGAACAGTTCGCCGCCCGTGACGCTGCTGCCCCTGACGGGGATTATCGGCGGGGCAACCGCAGTCGTGTCCCTGGCCCTTCTTTTTGCCATCTTCTGCTGGTACGGGCACAGGAGCGGGCACTGGTGTTCCCGAGACCATTACACTCGCAACAGCTCTCGCAAAAGCAAGCATTACGACGACTACATCGAGTCGGGCACCAAGAAGGACAACAGCATATTGGAGATCCGGGGCCCGGGGTTGCAGATGACGCCCATGTCGGCCTGCCAGCCCGTACAGCCCGTACAGCCCAAACCCTTACAAGAGGATTACATCATCCATACCATATTCCCGTCCAACGGCACCGGCCTGTACAAAAGCGCCAATCACATGTCTAACGTGAGGCAAAGCACCAACAGGGGCTACAGAGAAGGGGGAATCCCCGACATAGATTACTGTTACACATGATGGATTGGACCAGAGCCCAGATCCTCACCGCAGAATCATTTGGAAACTGCATCAGATGCACAATATTGCCCCGCGCGGACACATCGGAAGCACCCTTCTGTGCCTTTGACTTCTGCTGTCCCGTATTCCATCAGACCTGTGCTTTTCTGCACCGGGAACACAGTCTAGGATTGAAACCCATTCACCGGACGGGACCGTTTCTCGACATCTGCGACGTGTAAGCAAAGAATGTATCCACTGTGGAAGGATCGGGCGTTCCTTCTCAAACGGGAGACGCCGCCCGAAATGGAAATCGGGACGGACTGACGCTCATCTTGCCGCTCTCCGGTTACAGTTGAGCATTTTCTCCAGCGCTCGTCGCAAACGACCCTGCCGGCCGTCGAGGGGCAAGGGCTTCGGAAAGCTGTGATTTGGTGGAAATCCCACCCCACCCCAAAAAAAAAAAAAAAAAAAATCAAACAACCACATGTCTTAAAGCGCAGCTCATCGTGCCCCCTTCTTGTTTTTGAGCAAATAGGCCTCGGTCGTACCTCGCTCGGATCGCCGGCGTTCAAGCGTGGCCGCGTTGCGACGTGAGCGTGGAGATCATTTTCAGTTGCTTTCAAGCCCGTCGTTTGGAAACGTGTTCTTTGTTTTGGAAGCCTTGATTGGTAGATATCGCATCATCCCGCACACCTTTTTATTGATCTTGTTTCGTATCTTTGTGTCTACACTGAAATGCTCTTTCAGATCGCTCACCCTCATAATTTATGGAAGCCACTCTTGAGGCGTTGACTCGTTTCATCTCGACAGAGTTTCATTTGAAAGAAAGAAAGCGGCAACTTCAATTTGGCATCTGCCGGCCAGACACGATGGCAAAACGTATCGGGAGACAAATCCTCACGAGGATGACAAATTCCGCGCGACCTTCGGCCTACGCGACGGGCTGGCCGAGCCGGGAGCGAGCGAGTAGGTGGACTCGGGGGAGTCAATCAAAGACCGTAGGCTGATGAAAAAGGTTTCTTGTTGTTTGTTTTGGGGGTAGTAAAAAGACTCATTCTGACGTCTTTATTACCGAGTGGCGCTGAAAATTGCATTAGCACTTAGCGGAGAAGAGGAATATAAATGTAACGAGGGACACGGCGCCGGCTAAAGTGACATCTCCGCAGCGTCAATTGATGGCTTCGTCACGGCGAAGCTCGTTAATGTGTCGGGCATACGTCAGAACCTGCCAATTGGGCCTCGGGCTCGACGCTTCCAAAAGGGGCGACTGGATTGGCGCGTCCGGCTGAGTTCTAAAAGCCGTCTCTGGCAATTTAAGTCATTTTTCCCGGCTCCCGCAAAGTCCCAGGCCTGGAGAATGTTGAAATCGCGCGATTGCTATTTTTGCGGCCATCGTAAAATACAGACGCGCATTGTATTTAAGTCATTGTTTCACAGCGGTGCCGTTGATTATGTCTCAAGTGATTTGCGGGCTAAGGAAGAAGAACATTTGGTGGCATTCGGCAACACGACATCGGAAACGTCGAAACGGGTCGAGAGGGATTCGATCTTACTATTGCGACAGTCGTTTGAAGAAAGAAAGAAAGAAAGAAAGAAAGAAAGAAAGAAAGAAAAGGGGAGAAACATACAAATAAAAACGCGAGTTCATTGAAGCCTGTCGGTTGTAGAAACGTCGGTTTGTAGAAACCAACTCATCCCCCCCCCCCCGTTCGGAACCCACAGAAAGTAAAGGCTGCCGTACATTTCCATAAAATGTATATGTGAAGTAGAACATTTGAATTTGTGCGCCATCAGATGGAATCAATAAAAGGTTTTCTAATCTCGTTACTGCTGAAAGGTGTCATTCCGCCCTTGTGACCCGACGAGACCTGACGCGACTCCTGCAACGGAGGGCGGCTTTTCGCGAAAACCAGCGGCAACCGCCAGCGCAGCCGAGTCCACATCGTCGCGACTTCAGCTGAGAAACGCTCCAGCGCCTGCGGGACCCGTCGGACTTTTTGTCATCGCTTGCTAAGTTGGAGAGGGAAAAGAATCAAAGTGGTCATTTGTACGAGCGTCGGCAATGAAATCAATTTGACGAAGGAAAACACGCAGTGAAAGTTGTGCTCTTTCTTTTCCTGCAAGGAATGCAAAGAATTTTGCCAATTCCTTGAATGGGATCGGAGCACAGATTGACAACGCTTCTTATTTTCTCTCCTGCTTGGACTCGCTGAGCAAACATTGGGCTGAAATGAGTCACGCAAATCTTATTCTGAGTGCTTTGGATTGGAGAGATGAACCTTTGACACTTAAAAGCTTTCAAGAAAACGCAAAAGTCATTTTCCTCCCTGAAGTTTGAAGTATTTTTTGCAAAATCCAAAAGATTGCCTCCCACGTAAGTACGCCTGGCCGGCATTTCTACAGGTTGCCTGATCCCATTGGACAAAAGCAAATTTGCACTTCAAACATTCCAGCCAATCAATCAATCAATCAATCAATGCAGCCCTCTGGAAAGAGTGGTGGAGGCGAGACTCAGGGCAGAAGTGAGTTTCTGCGAGCAACAGTGTGCGTTCATGCCTACAAAGAGTCCCACAGATGCATGATTTGCCTTGATGATGCGAGTGGAAAAGTACAGAGAGTGTCAGAAGGAGCCACCAGATGAAGAAGAAGAAGAAGAAGCACTTCGAACATTGAGGGTTTCGGTAGCTTTACGGCATTCCAATCGCTGAATGCCACATTGAATATACGAGCAGGAACCATTTTGGCAATGACCCTTTTTGTTTCGGCATCCTCTTGATTGGATACCCTCGAAAATGAAACTTTTGTCTACGTCGTTGTCAAGCCCCGGACACAAATCGGTAGTTTCCAAGTGGAAAGTGGACTCCAGATTGTTCCGAGGTTCCGCTAGAGTGAGTCGCTCTTTTATGATTGGATCAAGGGACAAGAAATGTTTGAGGGGCTCTCGGTTAGCCAAAGCTTTCGTTTGATAGATAATACTGCAGTCATTGGGTTACTGGAAAAGTGCAGCCAGTGCGCGTCGGCCGATTGGTGGTTTTTTTTCTGTGTTTTATTGGCCTGCGATTGTCATCCCGAGTTGAGTCTACGTCGGTGGAACCTTCGATTGAAGATGATATTTGTGCATTTGCAAATGACTTTCACGCCGCCTTTGAGTGATGCCGCTTTTTGTCGGCCAGGCCGGTGCCGTTTTATTTTCAACACGCTGTCATTTTATGTGAATGTATTGCAACATGTATGTTGTTTGGTATCGCCTCGCGTCTAACAGCCATCAGCCCAGCTGTTAGCGTCATTGTGGCTGCCGTCATCTCGCCGCCGGCGCATTCACGCCACCGGTATCAATCATTCTTTTCTCCGACGTCTGCCTGCCTGATTATGTGGATTATGTGCTCTACACGCAAGCAAGTATTTGCTGCATGTAAACTGCGCCATTTATGGAAGACAAATTGCGGGTGCGCTTTAGTGGGAAGAATGAACGATGGCCTCATTAACAAGATGCTGAACTGGGCTTTTTTTCATTTTTTTTTTCCCCCCTGAAAAAAAATGGACACTGATCCTATTGGATGTTGAAAAGTTCCTGGTACATACTGTAGGTACCCCTAAGAGAGGAGTACAGTAGGCCCAAACTCTTCCAAAAAAAATGCTTCCATAAGACACAGATTACTTGATAGGCAATGCGATGGCTGTACTGTTGTAAGGAACAAATGGGTCCTCGGTATTGATGGGGAGGGTCTTGATAATAAGAAGAATTTCAAAAAAAAAAAGACGGGAAGTATTTCGGCACACTCTGCAGCACTGTTGCGTTATCCAGTCGGCTGCCGACGAGCAGGAAGCTCTCCAACGTAAGAGCCTGGACTGGCTACAGATGGCCAAAGGAGACTAAGATCCAATTCACTTCTCACAAGGGGGTCCACACCTCCAACTCATAACCTTGAAATAAGCGCAGTGAGCAGCTTCGCGAGTGATAAATCCGTTCGGCAAGCGAGTACCCTTTTCATTGACAATGGCGTCACGTTGCGCAAAATGAAACCAAATAAATACTGACTCCCATAAAAACGCCAGGCCGCGCATTGTTTGTGCCAGGAGCTGCGTGAGGGTCAGTCGGCGGCCGGAATACTTAAAAGTCGTTCAGTGTGCGGCTGGCCTGACTCTAACCGTTGCATCATAAAGGCAACGTTTAGTTTTGTCTGACTTTGGGCAAATGCTTTGTTTTATTTTTTTGACCCACAAAACGCGCGGGGGGGGGCGCGCAGAAGGCCTCGGCGCCCTTTTCTCTCAGCCGTGAAGCCCGAACGGCAAAGGCGGGCCCTCGAAGCGTTTCCGCAGTGCTGTCGTTGCCGACCCGTTATTTTCACAATCCGTTCCGGGCGGGATTGCTCCCGGTACCGCCCAAGGTTTCCAGTACTTCTTTGCCGCCGTCGGTCACGGGAGCATCGCGGCATTCTCGAGGAGGAGGTCGGGAAGTTTGGATTTGGCGTCTCGTAAATTGGAGCTAGCTTTGCAAGTTCTTTCTTTGACATTCCTTGTAGCTCGTTCAGTATTAGGAACAAACCCCGTCAGGGTCGGCCACTTTGCTCGGCGACGGCGACGGCGCTCCGAGCGCATCGGACGTCCGCCGGCTGTCTTTTATGAGATTACGGCCTGGAAAATTAAATAGAAGCACGCGGAAAGGTTTGGAGGCCAGCAAGGCGGGGCCGAGGTAATGTCACAGTTTTTGATCTTTATCGGGGGAGGCACAAACAAGCAACACGCACGCACACACAATTACCACTATTGATTAGTTGTAAAAAACAGTCGAGGTCAGCAGCCACACGTCTGAATTCCTCTCTGTCTGTCTCTCGCACTCCATTTGCCTCTGTCTGATCAATATTCTCCTAACCCCATTTGGGTCGTGCTCCCCCCTCCAGAACTCTCTGCGCTTTCCTCTGGCCTTTCACTTTCACGCCGATCCATCGAGTTTTGAGCAAGCAAAGCCTGATGATGTGCTTTTTTTTTTTTTTTTTTTATTCCAGGATTAACTGTGGATGACACTGATTTCATGTTTTTCAAAATGATATATATTCCATTTGCGCATAGTCAAAATGATTTTGCATCTACTATTCATAATATCAAAAACTTGGAAGGGCGGCGTAGCGGTTAGCATGTTTGTGTCACAGCTCTCAGATTCTGGGTTTGATTCTGCAAAATCAGGCATGAAAGTTCCTATAAATTGTCAACCCTTGTCTACGCAACGTACGTAAGAGCGCGGGATCGATTCCCTGCTCAGCGACGGTGTCGATATCTGACTGGCGACCGATTCGGGGCGTAGTCCGCCTTTCGCCCGAAGCTAGCCGGATTGGCTCCGGCTCTCCCGTGACCCTCGTGAGGATAACCGGCTTGGATAATGAATGGTGGATGGCGGTTGTTTGTCTCCACGGCCTGCCTGTGATTGGCCGGTGACCCACTCTCACCCGAAATAGATTTGATTGATCTCGGATTGCACTCCTGCACGAAGCAAGTTTGCATCTGAAGCTCGCAGATGGACGCGATAGCTGATCGATAACGGCAATCAGAGCAACCAGTCAGTCGGCGAACCACCCCACAACCCCGGCCTGACCCGGCGACCTCCTCATTCGTCCTCCGGTCGGCGCTATCATTTGTCTCTTCACGTTTGCCTTCCATCTGCTAGCGCAAGTACTTTGCGCGTCGATGGCCTTTGAGTGTCCCTCCAACAGTCACCGATGCATGCGTCCTTCTAATTCATGCTCATCTGGCCTCTATTAAAATCAAATCAATCAATAAACATCTCCATTGAATTGCTCCGGATGGTTTTCCAGCGCAGGTGAAGTCCTCCCGGCGAAATGCTGCTCTTGAGAAAATAATCACAATAAATCTGATGTACATCTCGCGCTTGTCCTCGTGGGCAGTCAGGAAGACTGCATTTTCAAAAGAAATATTAAAGTATGCGCGCACGTGATCCAGAAACGGCAGCTGGAGAGTGACGTCATTGTCCCGAGGAGCGAGCGGCTTTGAATGACGACAACAGCCGAAGTGTCCATCGGGGACGTTTTTACGGCCATCGTTTCCTCCGCTTCCAGTCCTTGACTATCCGATTCCCCTCATTTGCATTCCCATTTATGACATTTGGCAGACGCCGCCGGCCTCTGGAGTGACGACAAATGTTGCCCATTAACACAATGGCGTCGATTTAAATGAACATTGACGTGGAGCGCGGATCAAATCGTTCCGGTGCTCCGATGACACGTTAGCGTACGATTTCTTCTTCCAAACTCATTTACTTCAACGGATTCTTTTCCACAGATGATTATTTCACCTGCAATCAATCAGTTTCAAAAGGCAACGAAATCACGAACCGATATTTGTGAAAATACTTTTTTTTTTTTTTGGGTCCCCCATTTAAGAAAAAAAAAAGTCTCAGTTTCAGTGTGCTCAGGCTAAAACCGGGATGCGTGTCCTTTATCCCGGCCCTTCTCACTCTGCACACTCTGGTCATCAAGTGTGTGCGCCATCTGCTGGCGGAAGCCCCGAAATGCAATGAGACGACGCTGCAGGATCACGTGACTGAACTGTTTCGCCCGAATGCTTTGTTTTGATTTTGTTGTAATGGTGTTTAGAGAGGAAGGTGATATAATAATACATTATACACACAACAATTTGACCGAATTTCACAGCATTTGAGTGCCGCTTCAGCTCGTCGACATTCGCGCGCAATTTCTGCACAAACTGCATCGTGGACTCGAGTCTTTTCCGGTCATTTCTACTCCGCACCAACAGGTGGCGCCCGCTAGTTCTGATCCAACCGGAGCCGAGAAGCGGCCGCAGCCAAGCGGAAGCTACGTGGCAGCAAAACACAAGCAGGAAGACGGCAGGCGGCAGCCGCACTTGCACTTCGCTTTACTCCCGCATCCTTCTTTCCTTTCGATTTGCTCATCGAACGGGGGCGAATGTCATCTCGAGAACGTTCCCTCAAGCCGCCCGGACTTCACTAAACTTCGTCTCACAGGTAATGTTTGCTACGACAATGGCGGGGTTTTTTTTTCCCCTCTCTCTCTCTCTCTCTCGACTAGCGAGCGGAGCTAGCATGAGAAAGCTGAGCCTGTGTGACGAGCCGATGGCTGCAAATGTTCCGCTGGGAAAGTCGGGAAAGGAAACGACGGCGAAGACGACGTCACCTTGGTGGCGGCTTCTTTCCTAAATCCATAGTTTGACTGGGGGGGGGGGTCAAATTAAGGCTGGAAAAAGTTTCAAGGGTCTGTAAGTTAAGTTTCTGCCGTGTAAAAAGAGAACACTTCCTAAAGGAGTAACGGACTTCAAAAAAAAAAATAATAATAATACTAATGAATATTTGATTTGCAGATGAGATCGTGCACTGCCACAATAAGAAACAAAAGTGTTTCATCACCTGCCTGACGCTGTCAAACAAAAAAAAGTGACCAATGGAGTTTTGCATACACTTCCAGGATTGGTGTACATACAACGTGTATGTGACGAGAGAGAGCAAGAGAAAAAAACAGAAACCGCATTTATTTTGGTTTTGTTTTTTGCTGCTTTGAACACAGAAGGCTATGGGTCTTTGCAAGTGTCCCAAGAGAAAGGTGACCAATTTATTCTGCTTTGAGCATCGCGTGAACGTGTGCGAGCATTGCCTCGTCTCCAACCACAACAAGGTCAGTCGCAGAGGCAAAATGCACGCAACGCGCACCTTTTGTGAGAGCCCGACTCGTGCCTGTTCCCCTCGTAGTGCATTGTCCAGTCTTACCTGCAATGGCTTCAGGACAGCGACTACAACCCGAACTGTCCTCTGTGCGACAATCAGCTGATTGCCGAAGACACCATCAGACTCATCTGCTATGGTGAGATATTGGACGTCCACGTCGTGAGACGTGCGAAAGACTTTAAAGTGGCGCCGCGTTCAAATCTGTGTATTACGCTGACATTAGTGTACGCGAATAGCTTTGTGTGGCCGTTACTTTGACATTTCCACCCCCAACCCAGATGTTTTTCACTGGTCCTGTCTCAACGACCTGGCGTCCCGTCTGCCCCTGCACACGGCTCCGGCGGGCTACCAGTGCCCCAGCTGTCAGGGTCCGCTTTTCCCCCCCTCCAACCTGGCCAGCCCGGTCGCCAGCGTGCTCAAAGAGCAGCTGTCGTCTGTGAATTGGGCTCGAGCGGGCTTGGGCTTGCCCCTGGTGAGGACCAACAAAACTCTGCTTTTTCGTCCGGACTCGACTCAAACGTACACTACCGAGGCAGCCCCGTTACGGACGCCCGATCGTGACGTGCTGTACAGCCAAGGTGTCAAACTCAGGGGGCCGTTTATGTTTGAATCGCCTCGTTATATTTACACGTGAAATTTAGGAATAGTTTTGGGGTCGGACATCAAAGGTCATGGTTTTTTTTTTTTTTTGGTAACTTTTGTTCAGGTTTGGTACCACACAAAAAAATGCTTCCAATATCTCAGAGTTTCCTTTTATGGTGTTCAACAATTTGAAATTTTCAAAAGGAATGGTGGAAGTCGACACGCGCGGGCCGGATCTGGCCCCCCAGCCTTGTGTTTGACGCCTGTGCTATGACAGCAGTACCAAAAGTTACTTAGCACGGTATTAAATTAGTAGTTGCGAGTTGAGTTTTGAATATCTTGCAATGGGTTCAGTCTGCCTTAAGAGTTTGGAGGTTGTGGGTTTGAATCTTGCCCGGGGCCGTTTTGCAGCGGTTTGCACGTTCTTCCGCGGCTTCTTCTCGTGGGCTCCGAAGCATCTGGCGCGAGTGATGACGTGTGTGGATTTGCCTTCCAAGCAGATTTCCGCCCTGGAGCCGGACGGGCCGGCGGACGTCCGTCAGGAGGCCGCAGATGTCACGGATTACACGGAGTGGTCGTCGTTTGATGGTGAGTCTTCACGCCTGCGCCCCTTCGTGTGCTTTGCCTCCTTCTGCGGATTGTCCTCCCTCTCCTCCGGTTGCTACAGAACGAGGCCAAAGTCCCCCCCACCACGGCCTCTCGTACAACGCCGGCCTCGGCCGAGCGCCAAACACGCCTGAGGACGACGCCGGGCTTCCCCGTAAGGACGGCGATTCCGATCTACAAGCTCACTCTGCGGTCGACTTTCCTGACGCTGCTGACTGCGACACGATTACCATTCATGCAGGTGAAGAGAAATCATTTTGCCTGAGGCTTCCTTTCGGAGACTCTGGTTGCACGTGCAACCTCTAAGATCCGAGGATGCCGCCCGCTGTCTTATTGATGAGTTCTTTTTTTTTTTTTTTTCCCCCCCATTATTAATATTATTTGTTCAGGATCATCCCCGAGAAAGGTCTACGACACGCGAGAAAACAATTTCGCAGCACAGATGGACTTCGACGACGATAAATACAGACGACGACCGGCGCTGGGCTGGTTTGCTCAAATTCTCAAGTTAGTATTATGGGATTTTATGATTATTATTTAAAAATGTTGTAATCACTGATTGATGAATATTGATGTATAACCACATGTGTGTTGATTTTGGTTCAGAAACCGCACAGGCACAAAGCGGGCGTCTCTGTCCTGGAAACAGCGGGTCTTCGTGCTGCTTTTGATCGGAGTGCTGGGATTCTTTACGCTGATTATCATCATGGCCAAAGTTGGACGCGCCTCCGCGAGTTCAGACCCAAATTTAGATCCTCTTCTAAACCCGCACATCCGCGTGGGTAAAAACTGAAAAAAGGCATTGACTCGCGGAAGTGCATTCGTACCGTATTGCGTAAGGAGGGAAAGGCGAAAAAATCATATCAATCAATAGAGACGTAGTGCGCGATTTGGCCAGCGGATGGAGCCATTGGCCCATCGGGCTGGAACTGAGAAATGGAGGCGAAACCCTCAAGAACGTCAATGTTGGATCCAGGTGAAGAGGTCCAAAGCGGGCGATATTTATATTTACCAGTAGACTGACTAATGCATAAACATCTTTCTCTGATGTATATAGTTGTGAAAAGTGCAGTGCATCGAACCTGGAGTCACACAGCCTAATTAATGACACTTTAGCGTGTCTCATTTTCTTTTGAAATTGAGTGCTTTTAGATCACCTATTCACATCGTTCTGATTTTTGGAGGATTTTTATGGTTGTTTTTTTTTTTTGTGATTATCCATTAAAGGAGAATACTGCAGAATGTCATCATTGTGGTGCTTTTTCACGACCCCCCAAAAGAGCAAAATTACTCCAAAAGCTTGACCTAATATTTCAATATTTTGTACAACCAAGATGAGGCTAAACCTGGCATGGATGGACTCGCTGTGATGAAAGTCCAGAGCTGATTTTTTTTTTCCCGTTTGTCCTGGGGGGGGGGGGGGGGGTCGATCATTGTCACGGGTCAGGCTGAAAATCTAAAAAAAAAAAAAAAAAAGTGACCTAGACAAACTCATTAAAATCTGACCTATATTGTGCAACTGTTTTTTTTTTTTTTTTTTTTTTTCGAAAGTAAGCTTTTTTTTTTTTTTGGGGGGGGGGGGGTGGGGGAACCAGTCTGCAAAGCACAAAATAAAGCCCATTACTCGGGTACCCCCTCAAAAGCACTTTTGCGCTGTGTCCCGGGTTGACGCGCGCGTAGCGTGCAGTTCTGTGGAATGGCTGGAACGTCCCCGCGCACGCGAGTCCGGTTCGGAGTATTCACGAGTGCGCGAATTTCCGCGGCGCGTGCCAAACACTCGCTGGACGCGAGCCATCTTCCATTGATGCAGGGAAAGGTGCCGGCGGCACTGCGTGTTTACGAACGCACTCGATCCGTAGAGGCGACGCGGCGGCGCGTGCCGCGCGCGTCCTCCTCAAAGTCGCCTGCCCGCCTTCTCTTTTTCCTCGACGGTTTTTTTTTTTTTTTTTGCCTTTCACGGACGGAACGCGTTCGTTTGATCGCCGTTCGATACATTATTTGGTTGCCCGTTGCGCTGGCTGACACAATAGGGACATCCTGATCAATACGTGGTAGTGTGCGTGTGTTTGTTCCTCTCCTGATGCGATGCTCTGAAGCGCTGCGAAATAACGTTGACGTCTGAACACTCACGTCGATCTTCTGTTGTGTCTTTCTTTTCCCTCGTCAACCAGAAAATGTCTCATACTGTTGAACACTGCCGACTGACCTCTTGTCATTGAGTGACACTATTTCTATTGAATTTTGGCCGCGCGTGCCCGTGCGTGTGTCACGCTGTTCAATCGGAAAGCGCGTCACACACACACACACACACACCGAACTTGATTTCCCTCCCGGGACAAACATCAGTCAACGACTTTTTGGGCTTCATCCCAGCCGCTGACTTCTTTTAGACCCACGGTAAGTAATCACGTAGTACACGACTGAATTGAGGAATATTATAGTAGTTTTGTGGGGTTTTTTTTTTTTTCGTTTTTTATTTTTTTTTTTGAAAATTCATTCCTTACAAATTGTAAATTTCAAGCCAGTTCATCCAACTTTGTTAACTGTAAGTGATTTGAATGCTTTTAAAATGGTGTTTCTCACAGTTAGGGGCAGCAATATATTTTGAGTTACATTTGTGGAGAGGAACAAATATTTTCATTGAAATATTTATAATTACAATATTTGCCTATTTTAGGAAAAGTCTTACCCCGGTGATTTGTTTTTTTTTTTTTTTTTTTTTTTTGCCAGGCCAACCGCCAGATTGGAATATTAAAACAAAACAAAACAAAACAAAAAAAAAAAACAGAAATGTGTGACCAGCAAGAAAAAGTCAAGAAGCAAACAGCCGCAGCCAACTGTGAAGAAATGAAGCGGAACCGCCGTCACGCGCAACTGAAGTTCCGTCATTCCGACGAAGAAGACGGCAACCAACAGTGAGTCAATTCAACGAGCGCGAATTGGCCGATAAAGTGCAAGCAGACAAGTTGTCTTGTCTTGTCATTGACGTCCGCCTGCATGACTCAACGTGCGTGTCGTCGTCGTTGTTGTATTTTTCTACCCAGCGGCCATTGGACGGCTGAGGACAGCTCGCTCAGCGACGGCCTCCAGTATCGTCGACACCGCTCCCGCGGTTATCGCCTCCGCCGCGAGCAAAGCCGTGGCCGGCTCTCGCCTTCTGACGCCTCTTTCACTTCTTCCTTTGGTTCCTCTTCATCTGCATTCTCGTCTTCGTCAACGACCGGCTCCTCTGCTTCGTATTCTTCATCGTCCAACTCTTCCTCCACGACGGCATCTTCGTCTAGTCTGCCGTCGGAGATCAGTACCGAAAGTTGGGATCGATTTCTCCGCAGGAGGCCTCAGCATTCCCAGTCTTGGACCAACATTTCCGGGAAGGACGGCTTCGTGGAAGACGACGACGACGACGACACCGTACCTTTGGTTGGTTCCGGACCTCGCGACAGCAAACTGCAGAAACAAGCGGGAGGCAAGTCCGCTCGCGATGGCGCCCAGCGAGCCACCCGGAAAACTCCAAATAGTGCAAGTTTCCGCAAATCCAAATCGATGGAGGCCCTCACTTGCCCCGCAGAAAAAGAGGCCCGCGCAAACCGGGAGGAAGACGGGGAAAAGCAAGTCCGAAAGAATGTCATGAAGGAGAAAATGAAGTTCTCGGCGTTCCTAAACGAGATCACGCGACAAGTGCTCAGCCCGATGAGACTCAGCACTCTGGGGGTCACAGACGCTCAGAGAAAAAGCGGCGGGGGGGCCACCGCAGAGAGATCCGGGAGCAACGCCGGACAGCACCGGAGTCGGCCCGTCAGCGCCGACTCGGTGAACTCCGGCAAGTATTCTCACGCCTCGCTTCCCAAGTCGAAATCCTCCAGCCGCCGCGGGGATCGCCGCTCTCCGGACTCCACCGACGGGATGCGACGCCGGCCCAGAAGCTGCACGGATATCGACGCTTCGGAAAGACAGCCGTCGCGGTCTCGCACTTCGCGGGATCGCTCACATTCGCCCTCTCGTGGGCAGCGCCGTCGTCCAAACCGAGGAGACGAGATTGGTCGCCGCCGCCGCGGCCCGAGTCATCGCAGATCCCCTCGCGACAGAAGTCCTCGGCGTCGTCGCGGATGCTGCAGTCCTGACCGAGGAGATCGCTCCAGTTCCACTTCTCGTCACAACAGGCGTTCTCCTCGCAGTCGCTGTGACGACAACCACGGCGGAGAGCGCTGCCGACGTCCCCGTGGATACGGCGGCCGCGTTCCTCACCGTAGAGAATGTCACCGCGAAGACCGCCACGGCAGCAATCCCGCTCATCGTAGCGATCGTCTAAAGCCAAGGCGTCCGACCGCACCGCCTTGTGGAAATAAAACCCAAAGCGGGAAAAACAGCGATACGTCCTACTCCAAACGTGACCACGGAGACCACCGAGGCTTTCCTCAGCATCACTGCGGCGTTACCCGCCGTGATCATCAGAACCGTCACCGCGGCGGGGTCCACGGAGACGGAGCTGATGAGTTTGAGCTCCATCGCCACAGAGACCGTCAGAGGCCCAGTCGTCAAAAGCTGCAGGGACACCGTCAACGTCACCGCGGAGACGACCACGGCGGCGTACGTCAACGTGACGACGACGGGAGCCCGAGTTCCTATCGAGAACGGCGCCGCGGAGCTCGTCGAAGTCCGAACCGCCCCGACGCTCCAGGAGACGGGCACGGTCCGGATCACGAGGATCGGCGCAGGATTTTGCACGGAGAAGATCCAAATGTATTGGATCGGCACGGCAGAGATCGGAGCCGTTTTCACCGTCAGCATGGCCGCGGAGACCGCCAAAGTCCAGACCGCGGCCGCGTCCATGACAACCAGCGTGTCGATCATCGTCATCCGGAACCGCGTCAAAGCCGACACCTCTCCCAAAATGAGTCCGAACTCGAGGACAAGGCCGGTCACGTCGTCGGAGAGCCCGCCGGCGGTCCGCCGCCGCCGCCGCAGGACAAAAAGGTTGTTCTTCCTTCCTGCTGGCCCGACTCGGCGAGAAAGATGACCGGCCGCACCGGTCGGGATGAGGAGCAAACGGACTTCACCGGCCCTTCCGTGCCGCAAGTATGCCATTGACTTTTTATTCCGGAAGGAACCGCGTACGTAAACGGGACAAAAGTTTTTTTCTTTCTCTGATCGAAAGCAAAACTCAATCACTTCCGTGGTCAGCTTGCTTGATGCTACGCGTCTGCCACAGTTTGATCCGCTTCGTACATTTTCGGCGTCGTCACTCGTCCTCAAATGCACGGGTGCCCCCCCCCCCCCCTCCCGCCACCTATTATTGCTCATTTTGACTTTTCCTTGTCGCTCTGCTCAATGCAGGAAGCGCCTCACGAACTGGATCGGATCACGTAAGTACGCCCGATCGCGCTCTTCTAGCAAATGCAGATTGACGAAAGGTCCAAATAGTTTGCGCGCGCTGGTCTTAATTTCCCTCGCAGGGTCCTTCGGGACGAGAACCAACGTCCGCAGCAGAGTTTCGTGACGTCGGCCCTCGACATGGAATGTCTGGGAGAATTTTTAAGCGGCCATAAAATTCTGGAAGAGGAGCTCCAGAGGACCCGCGAGGAATTGAGCAACCTCACGGAGAGTTTTAAAATGTAAACGACGCCGAAATCGCCGCCGTGCGTATTGCTCGCCAGCGAGATCCGTCGCTTCGCTTTTGTCTTGTTCTTAGACTCCACGAGAACTGCTCATCGGCACAACAGACAAACTGCCTCCTGGAGCAAAAACTCGACTGCGTGGTAAGAGCCGCTTTTTGGTGGTCACAAACGCTAAACGTCACACAGACCTCTTGAGGTTTTATCAAGCGCGTACTTCCCGTTTGCCAGACTCGGAGCATGGAGGGAGAGCGCCAGAGGTTGAGCCGACGGATTTCGGCCTTGACGGAACAACTGGCCGCGGCCAAATTTGCCAACCGCACCTTCGGCGTAAGTTCTTACGGAGGCCAGATCTGCATTCCAGACTTTCGGTGGACAAAATACTGCTCGTCGATGAGCACCTTTGGCGTATTTAGTGTCATGAATCATAAATCATAAACCGCGAGTGAGCCGTCGCATCTTTGCGAAGGACAAATTTGAACGCTGCTTTGTATCTATCGCAAGTCGTTGGATTGCACAGGGGGTCCAAATTCCTCCCACACTTTCATCTTTGATCTCTTTTTCAGGTCCAATCTGTGCCAAACACAACCGGCGACCGTTTTGACCCCGACGAGACCCCTCCGGCCCCGCCCCCCGTCCAGTTCATGGACAGCCAGAGCTACGAAAGGGTCAAGGCGGCGGGCCAGGACCAATGTCTGGGGTCGGTTCCGGAGGAGGAGGAGTCCGACTGGTCAGAAACGGGGGAACAGATCCCGCGATTCATTCTGACGGGCTCGAACCGAAGTCAAGCGTGGATCCCCGCCGAAGGGGACACGGACAAAGACGGCGAGTCGGGCGGGGAGGAGGAAGCGGTCCGCCTCGCGTCTCCTCGACCTCTGCACGTACCCCATCTCCGGGTCACCGTCCACAATGAGGTCTTACCCGCCCTGCCGGCCAAAGCGACGGCCGAGGACGCCTTCGGGGTCGGCCGCGGTCCCAATCCGGGCTCCTCCGCCGTCCCGATCAGGTCGGCGAGCCTGGAGGAAATCCCGCTGGCGTGCCGGCTGAGAGGCACGGAGGCCGTCGTGGACCTCCGCCACCCCGGGGACGAAGGGCTCGAGGACTTCCAGAATGAGATCTTTCATCATTGGATGGCGGCCGAGGTCGACAGCGCCCCCTGCAGTCTGCAGTCGGTGGACCAGACGCTAAACCGGTTCCCGCGTGAGCCGCAAGCCGCGGAGGGAACGCGTCTGCCCAGGTCCGAACTGCACGGCTGGACGGAGGGGATTGCCGAGGAGGTGTTGGGAGGGGAGCAGACGCAACTCTGACGTCCAGAACAAATCAGAACCCTGTGGTGTTTACATAATTCACCCGCGGGACCTCGAGTTGGGGTGCGGGGTTCCGCACGGACTGTTTTTGTCGTTGCGCTTCCGGAGTAAAGGTTAACAGAGATCCCGCCGTTATGCGAGTTGTGTTTTGATGTCGAACAATAAAGCGAGTTCTGTTCCTGTGTCCCACACTCCGCCTCCGACTCCTTTTCTCCGGCGCCACACTGGTGACCCCGACGTCAGTCCCGGCGTTTTCGAGACCGAAACGAACATGGCAACCGCCATCCTCGAATTGCCGGAGTTTTGGGAGACGTCCGCGGCAGCGTGGTTCGCACAGACGGAGGCTCAGTTCGCCCTCCGCGGGATCTCAGAGGATTCCACGCGTTACTACCACGTCGTCTCAGCACTCGGGAGCTCAACGGCGGCCAGAGCAGTGAACTTCATCACCTCTCCCCCGGCCCGAGATGAGTATGCTGGGATCAAGGCTCGCCTTCTCAAGGTTTTTGAGCTTTCACGGCCTGAGCGTGCCCGAAGTCTGTTGGCTATTAATGGACTGGGGGACAGCAAACCTTCCGAGCTCATGGAAAGGATGCTAAACCTGCTGGGCACGGAAGAGCCCAATTTCATTTTCATGGAACTGTTTCTCAGGCACATGCCACCGCATGTTCAGACGGCGCTCGCGAACAGTACCGTCACTGAGCCCCGGGCCCTGGCCGAGGAGCCCGACCGTTTCTTCCTGGCCACCCAGCGCTTCTCCCCTGAGACGCTGGCCGCGACGCGCAGTTACTCGCCTCCGGGCGCGGGGGCGGCATCCGGCAGGGGCCCCATCGCCACCGACGCCCGTGCTGGCACAGGCTTGTGCTACTTCCACGCCCGTTTCTGTGCGAAAGCGAAGAGGTGCCGCGCCCCTTGCAACTACGACGCGTCGGGAAACGCCAAAGCCCACGCTTGGCAGCGGCCGTGAGCGTGGGCGCGAAGAGCCGGCTGCGGTTCGTCAAGGACAACCTTTCCGGGCGCAAATTCCTTTGCGACACCGGCGCCCAGAGGAGCGTCCTGACGGCCGCTGCGGAGGACGCCGCTGGCGGGACTCATGGGCCAACCCTGCTGTCCGCTAATGGCTCCCCTATCGCCTGCGTCCGCAATGAGGCGACTTATGGCGGTCTCTCCAGTTCGCTATCGGACGGCACCAAGTCCCAACTCCTCCTTGGTGAGTTCCCTGGCTTGACACGGCCCACTTTCTCCTCTGCCACGACTAAACATGGGGTCGAGCACCACATTGAGACCCAGGTTCCCCCCGATTCACGCGAGGGCCCGACGGCTTGACCCGAGAAGCTAGCAGTCGCTAAGTCCGAGTTTGCCAACATGGAGCGTCTGGGCATCGTCCGCCGCTCGGATAGCCCGTGGGCCTCGCCGCTACACATCGTCCCTAAACCGAGTGGCGGGTGGCGACCGTGTGGTGACTACCGCCGCCTTAACGACGCCACTGCGCCCGACCGCTACCCTGTTCCACACATTCAGGACTTCTCAGCCCACCTGGCGGGCAAAATCCTGTTCTCCAAGGTCGACCTGGTGCGCGGGTATCACCAGGTTCCCGTGCACCCCTCAGACGTTCCCGAGACAGCTGTAATCACTCCGTTTGGACTGTTCGAGTTTCTGAGGATGCCGTTTGGTCTTAAAAACGCGGCACAATCTTTCCAGCGTTGAATGGATTCTGTGCTCAGGGACTTGCCATTTGTGTTCGTCTATTTGGATGACATCCTCGGAGGATGAACATCTGATGCACCTCCGCGACCTCTTCGCAAGACTTGAGCAGCATGGCCTGATCATCAACCCGGCGAAGTGTGTTTTCGGGGTGCCCTCTATCCAGTTCCTCGGGCACCTCATAGACAAGAACGGCGCCGCCCCCCTTCCGGCAAAGGTGGAGGGCGTCTCCGCTTTTCCCCGACCTCGCTCGGCTCGGGGCCTCCGGGAGTTCCTGGGGATGGTGACTTTCTACCACCGGTTCATCCTCCTGAGAGTTTGGGGGTCAAGCTGCACCGCTCTACCGCCTCTCACCCCCAGGCGAACGGTCTTTGCGAGCGGTTCCACCGCTCCACGAAAGCAGCCCTGCGTGCTGGCTTGACGGACGGCAACTGGTTGGATAAACTCCCGTGGGTCATGCTCGGCCTCAGGTGCGCCCCCAAGGAGGACCTGTTGTCCTCATTCGCCGAACTCGTCTACGGCCAGCCACTGCGGGTCCTCGGCGAATTCATCCCGGACGCCACAGCGCCCTGGTCCATACCATAAATAAACATTTCAAATGGGAAGGATGAGGAATGTTTTTTTTTTTTTTTCATCCATTTAACTGACCCCCAAGCAGCAAATCCCCCAACCTGTTGCTGGACATTTTGCTTCGTCCCGAGTTTTTTTTTTTCTTTTTCTTTTGTTTTTTCCGGGCCAACTTTTTGCTACTTGACCTTGGATTTTTTTTTTTCCTTTTCTGACAGCTCCCAACATTAAAAACAAACAAACAAACAAATAAAGAAACCAAAAAAAACATCTGCTCAATCTAATCCTTGTACCTTGTGTACCTTGTGAAGTTGCTCCAGCGACTCTGAAGTACCTGTAATTGACCGGTGTCAAACTCCAAACCCGGGGGCCATATACGGCCCGCCCCGTGACTTTATGTGGCCCGCGAAGGCAAATCATCGTGTGTCAACCTCCGTCATTCTTCTTCAAATCTGTTGAATTGTGATCGCTTAAACGATAACGTTGCGCTTTGTTGTGTTACTAATTATGAAGGCCAGGTGGAAAACCCATTTGCCCTCATTTCTATTTCCATAACGAGGTCATAAATGTCGTGTGTGAATGTGATGATGCGATGAAGCAATTTTGTCTGAGGGAAAGCGTAACCACAATGCGGCCCGTGACAAAAATGACTCTGACGGTCCGTGAATTTCACATTCCAAAGGCCGAAGAAATTATCGCGGGAGGGAAAATGGCCGGCCCGTCATGGTAGAAATGATGCGTCGGACTTTTAGCTGATAAAGCAGAAGACGCTGCGACATTTGAAATGTTCACATTTTGACAGAAAGTGTTCGTAAAACCCAAAGGTAACCTCGGAGGCAACTTTGTCTTTGTCTTTCGTCTTGGTCGTCACCTCTGCCCTTCGTGCGTATGCTGAGCAGACAATGAGCGGTTTAACAGGATGATAGGCGGGCATTAGCGCTAAGTCGTTCCCGACGTTGGGGTTTGGCAAATCCACCGTGTGGCACCCCGGGAGGTACGCTGCGTATTCAGGTCAAATCTCGGCGTCTGGTTCTTTTTCTACCTGGTCTGCACCGATTCTATTGCTGTTGCCATTGGCTGCTTTTGTTTGTTTTTTTTTCCCCCTCAATTTTGTCTCCCCCCTTTTCAGACGAGGGCAGCCTCGCCGTTCCCTCGGTGCTGTCGCCGTTCTCCCCCCCCCCCTCCACCGCCCCGCCCCACCCCCTCCGTTCGCTGCAAGCATGGTGGTGATGAAGATGAAGTTCCCGTTCCAGAAAAGGGTGAAGCTGGCCCAGGGACTCTGGCTCCTGTCCTGGTGCGCCACGGTCGCCGGGGCCGTCACCTTCACCCTCGGGTGCGTCCTCAAGACGGAACTCCGCAGGAGGGCTGAGGTGCGTGCTTTTATTTTGTAGGAGTTACACTCGTGGAAATGATCGTAGAAAGTATAAAAGCGTGTCTGGAATGGCCCGAGTACATCCAACGTCATCTAGACTTGACAAATTGGGGTGCGTATCCGGATGTTCCAGACATTTGACTTGACCTCGAAACGCTGTGAGAGGAAAAAAAAAAAAAAAAACAGAAGCCGTCAAACGAGTTGAAACGGATCCGTCGGAGCCCGCGACCCGCGACCCGCTTTGAATCCAGACTCATCATCTCGATTGCACATTCCCACAGTTTAGAACGGGGGACACGGTAAGGGGATATTTCCTGCGTCTCTCCGCCAGGTAATGGACAACGCCGACGTCCACGTGGTGCCCAACACGCTGATGGTCGTGGGTCTGGCCTCGCTGGGCATCAACTACTTTGCGTCCAAGATCTGCCAGGACGCCCTGGACGCCGGGCGATTTCCTCGCTGGAAGACCTTTTTGAAGCCCTACTTTGCCGTCTCGTGTTTTTTCACCGTCCTCATGCTGCTGGCGGTGGTCATGAGCTACGCCATGAAGGGCAGCCTGGAGTCTTCCCTCAAGGCCGGCCTGAGGAACGGCATCCGCTTCTACAAAGACACGGACACCCCGGGCCGCTGCTTCCAGAAGCAGAACATCGACCGCTTGCAGATGGACTTCCAGTGCTGCGGCAACAACGACCACCGGGACTGGTTTGAGGTGCAGTGGATCAGCAATCGCTACCTGGATTTCAACTCCAAGGAAGTGAAAGAGTAAGTGCGCAAAGGTTTCCCCGTGCGTCGTACGCGTACCTACTCTCGTTGAATTGTCCCCCAGCCGCGTCAAGAGCAACGTGGACGGGCGTTACTTGGTCGACGGGGTCCCGTTCAGTTGCTGCAATCCCAGTTCTCCTCGGCCGTGCATCCAGTACCACCTCACCAACAACTCGGCTCATTATAATTACGAGTACGACGCCGAGGAGCTCAACGTCTACCTGCGGGGCTGCAGGGAGGCCCTGCTCAACTACTACATGGGCCTGATGAACACCATCGGCGCCGGAGTACTGTCCGTCTTCCTCTTGCAGGTACCGGCCGGCCGTGTCGCACTTTTCACGCGGGGGACTTTGCCTTTGCGCCAAACCCCGCCTCGCTTCCTGCCGTAGGGTTCCGTGCTGGTGAGTTTGCGCTTCCTGCAGACCTCCGTGGACGCCGTGGCGGGGCAGGAGAACGCCGAGGTGGAGACGGAAGGATACCTGCTGGAGAAAGGAGTGAAAGACACCTTCGTGGAGTACTTTGACCCAGTCCTCAAGTTCCTGCTGCTGAAAAACCAGGTCCAGGAGGGCCCGCCCGCAGACACGCCAGCCCCGCCGTCCACCTAAACTCGTGCACGTCAAAGATTCTCAGACAAATGAAATTGGATAAGTTCCCTCACTTGCACCTAGCTTGATGTTGATTCCGAGGGAAGGAAGGGAGGGTAGCGCGAGGATTCAAAATGGAAGGTCCTACTGTGGAGTGGGCTCTTTGATTCCCGCTTTGACCTTTGCATTTGTCATTCCTTTTTATTGGAAACTTTTTCTTTTTCAACTTCAACAAAAAAAAAAAAAAAAAAGTCACCGTGGATTGGATTGAGAAGGCCGATTAAAGCCGTTAAGTGCGTCCTCTGCCCTGACACCTGCTAATCTCATTTGTTAATGCTAAAGCTGCTGCCCTTGCACTCTCATATTTCACAACTGCATTACGTAGCTCAGTGTTCTGTGGTCGTTTTATAACGCCGTAAATAAAAGTAATTCAGTCATCATGAAACGCATCAGATTGATTTTTTTTTTTTTTTTGCATTGGGAGATGTGTGAATGCGTGCATACCCTCGAGGAAGTATAGCAAGTATTGAAAAGCCACATTTTAGACGGACGGTAATGATAGTTATTGTTTCGTGCCGTTGTCAAGCGTCTGCATATTTATAATTAGCTGCAGAAACGTGTGATCACGTGACCGAATTGCGTCACACGCAGTCGGGCCCGGCTCAAATGTTGTGTCGTCATTTCCGAACCAATTGCCTGAACGTCAATTGACCACATTGAACTGCCCTTCTGTAATGTTTAATTACGGCTTACGTCGTAAGGTTTCTTTTTTTTTTTTTAAGTGCAATTTTCCCACGCTTGCGTTTCTTCTTCTTCTTCTTTTTAATTTTCGGTTGATGAACACATCATGATACGATTCCAGCGTTTGGACGAAGCCGTCACGCCCCGTAATGAGTTGTTCTTATCAAGCGATTCGGTGGCGCCTGTCGGGAAAAACTAGTTGGCCAGGCGCTCACATCAGAGATATTGTTTGTTAACAAACAAAAAAAGGACTCATTGTTGACGCTCGTGCCTCATGAATTACGTGAATTCCTAACCGGGTCGACAAGAGAAAAGAGAGGTAAGTCGACCGCGACCCAAATGTTCTTCTTGCACTTGCTAACGGCACTTCATGCTAACACCAAAGTAAGGCATTAACGCTCACAGTTTGGAGGTTTTCAATGTATTTATTCGGGACACCTCCATGAAATGAGTGAGTTTCAGAGGAAGCCTTTTATGGGCTTTCTCCGGCATCCGTTCGTTTCGACGTCTCGTTAACTCCGAGCACAATTTCGGCGATGAACGTAAACCTGCGCGATTGCTGCTTGACGGCGAGACGAACAGTGACACGTTGAACGATTGTCGTCTTTCCTGAAATAGGGTGTTGTGCGACTCCAGTTAAAGAAATGAACGGAATCCATTGGTTGGGACAGACTAGCGTTTGAAAAATAATCGAGTGCGCAGGACGGTCCGGAGTAGCTAGCGAACCAGCTAGCTTTCTGCATCCACTCGCTGGCCGTTAGCTTCGCTGTGCAGTCCGAGAGCAGTGGCCGCAATTCTCCTCATAACGCTTGCTCGATTTAGATGTTACTTTTTGGTGAAGATGTTCATGTTGTTAAATTTGTTTTTGTTTTTTTTTTAAGTGAATGGGCATGTGTCCCAATATCCTAAAGTTACTAAACCAACGACTCTTTCCAATGAACACAGGGGAGGCAAAGTATTGACATCTCAGAAGCACGTAGTTTGTGTCAAGGTATTCAACGTTGTCGATATTGCTTCGCACTCTGCGCTCGGTTTCCTCCGGGCTAACTTTTTGTCACACAGAAAATAAAAAAAAGACAGAAAGACAGACTTATTAAAAAAAAAAAAAAAAAAAGATTCCATTCGCGTTGTCTCTTTCCTAGCGGGGTCACGGACAAAATGTAATTGTCGTTAGCATGGCACTGCATGTCGTCAGCGAGTGACGATGGATGAACAATATGTCCAGTTTGCGTTTTTGTGTTTCAGATTTGAGATGGAAGGAGACGAGTGCAGCTTCCCCCCAGACTCGTCAGATGACCACTCGCAAAGAGGAAGCGTCGCTTCTTCTGCCGCACTCTCCCACTGTATGCGTCATTGTGGAAAATACTCATCAGGAAATTTGCTTTTTTATTATTATTATTTCTGCACTCCTTACGTTTCAACTGTGTTTTCCCGAGCAGCTCAGGATGTGCTTGTGTACCTCTTTGGTGACAGCGCGGTGCACTTATCAGTGGAAGGGCTCAGCAGTGTCACTGTGCAAGAGTTGGGCCGCTTAGTCCGAGAGGCTCTTCGTGTTCCTGAGAGTGCCCAGGACGCTTTTGCCTTCTGGCTGTCGTCTCCCCTACTTGGTAAAAAAAAAAATGTAATCTACAAATATACACATGTACTGTTGTGTCGGTGCTGTGCTCTTTTACATTTCTTGCCTCGGAGCGAACGGAAGCTTTACAAATAAAGATATGCGCCATGATGACGACAAATGTCACCCCTTTCATCAACAGAGGTGCAGTTAAAGGCGAGGCATCACCCGTACAAAGTGTGTCGCCAGTGGCAAGACTTGCTGTACCGCTTCACGGACGCCTCTGAGGAGGACATTTCACAAGGTGGCTGTTTGGGCCGCGAGCCTTTGTTCCCGAGTTCCCGTTGATAACGTTTGAATTTGAAAATGGCGGCTTTTCCAATTGACATCAGTAAAACGTGTGTAACAAAAAAGCAATAGTTTTTTTCTTGTGAATTTATGTTCCAATATAGCTGAATGAAAAGTGTCAGTGAATTCATGAATCAAACGTCGTCGTCGTCGTAGCAACAGCAGCTCTCCTACTCGCACTCAAGGGTTTGCCTTTTCTCTCCTCAGATGAGCCCTGTCTTCAATACCGTCGGAACGTCTTTTTCCGCAAATCCAAAGAGCTGCAGGTACTTTTGAGCTTTGTTGAGTGAACAGCAAAGGTAATGTTCCTTTTCTGCTCACACCGTAACGTTGGATTGTGTTTTGATTCCGAGCAGTAAGTACGGCCTGGTAAATGTGTGACATAGTTGTGACGTCGCCTCATTTGGCGTCCCGGTCTACAGATAGAAGATGAGGGAGTGCTCCGACTTTTGTACGAAGAGGCCAAGAGCAACGTCATCACTGGACGATACCCGTGCGATCCGGAACACTGGGCTTCTCTCGGAGCCTTGACCCTCGCTCTGGACGAGGGGACGGGCCTGGACAGGCAGAAATTGACTTCGACCATGCGGTGAGTGAAGGTCGGCCGGAGCGCGACCGGCCGACCCGTTTAAGGTCGGTCTGTGTTCCGCTAGCGTTGTCGGTGCCGTGTCGCTCCGCCCGCAGCGAGAAGAAGCTGGCTTCTTTGGTTCCGGCGCACGTGGCCGCGGGGGGTGGAGGCTTATTCTCCACGTTGAGAGGGAAGTCCGGCCGTCAGGCGGGCTTGGAGCGCGATCTCTTGGAGGAGTACGTCAAGATCGGAGACTCTCGGCGACACTCTGAGATTTTACAGCGGTACCTCGGCACGTGTCACTCTCTGCCTTATTATGGGTAAGAGAATCCTGTCATCGCATCAAATAAAAAGAAGAATAAGAAGGAGAAGAGGAGGAAAAAAAAAAAAAAGATTTTTCACCCGTTTCAACAGATGCGCCTTCTTTGACGGAGAGATCGACAAACCGGCCCAAGGGATCCTCCAGAGGTTGAAACGCAAAGCTGTCAGTGTTTGCATCTCCCTGGAGGGAGTTTACGTCATGGACGTCAAGGAGAAAGTGGGTGCTCGTTATTTGTGCGCGTGACGTTTTGCCGCCCTCAGTCAACGCCGACGCTCCTCCTCTTCCTCGTTGGCGCAGCACGTGCTTCTGGGCCTGCGCTTCAGTGAGCTTTCCTGGGACCACAGCTACCCCGAGGAGGAAAGCGACTCGCACATCCTGTGGCTCGAGTTCGATGGCGACGAAGACGGCACTCCGGTTAACAAGTTGCTGAAGATTTACTCCAAACAAGTCAGTGGGTCGTCTTCTCGGGAGCATTGGGATGCAGACGTGCGCGAATCAAAAGTGATTCATAACAGAATGAAAAGCGCCGACGTAACAAGCCTTCTCGGTCGGGAAGTCTGATTTATGTTTATGGAAGAGGTGGCCGCACCTTTTGATCGTCAGGGATTTGTCAATTTAAAAGCAATGAGGCGTGGCATCTTTTAAGAACAAAAGTCACTCGTGCTTGAAGCAAAAGGTGTAATTGTCATGGCGAGAATTGCCTTCATTGCATCCTCACACGGGGAACTTGACAAAATGAAGTGCGTGCGTGCGTGCGTGCGTGCGTTTGTCAGGCAGAGCTGATGAGCGGCTTCATCGAGTTTTGCGTGGAGTTGAAGTCCGTGTCCGAGGGAGGAGCCGCGGCAGAAACGGACGGCGACGCGGGTCTGTCGCAGCAGGCGTCCGGCAAAGACGGCGGCGGGGACGAGAACGGACGGCGCCGGATGTTGCGCCGGCAGAGCAGCGTCGTGTGCAGCCGCGTCCGTTCGCTTCACACCATAAACTACGTGGACAACGGTGAGTTCCCGCCCCCTTCGCTGTGGCCAGAAACACAACCGAGCTCGTCTCTTCTCTTCTAGGAAAAGAAATCAAATGCTTCAAGCCCAAAAGAGCGGCCTCCTTTTTCACGCGACAGGCGTCCGCGCCCGTGTACTCTTCCGTGCAAGCGGCCGAGAGTCTGGAGCAGGGTTGAAGTTGCCGCCGCCGCCGCCGCCGCCTTCCTGCTCACCGAGACCAAAACAGAACTTTGAAAAGATTGAGATGTTGGACCAAGTGCGGGATCCGGGTTTGACCGCATCTATCGAATGACCTTCCGTGCATTTTTTTCACATCTATTCATGTCGACGCCAAGCCAGTTTTTTGGCTCGGGTCACAAGTGCTGAGCGCGGCCTCGCTCCATCCGCAGAAAGCCTTCTAGAAATGAAACGAAACGAAACGACTGTCGCGTGGAAGCCTTCGAGGTGTGAGCAACATTCAAAACCTCACGACTCTTTCTTTGTCCGTGGCAACTTAGCCTATCGCAAGACGACGTATACTACGTAATTGCGGGACAAATATTTTCAAGTCTAGTGCCTTGCTTCAGAGAAGGTCGGCGATGAAACAATAATTGAGGAATTTTTGATTGCGATGCGGTATTAGAGTTTGCTGACTTTGGATGGAAATCATCTTCACATTCTAAGTATGAACCCTTCACTCAACATTTCCAAATAACATACATGACGATGAAATGTCTTTTCATTGCAAACCGAAAGAGCGCCAAGAAGCTAACAGGAACGGGAGTTCTTAGCCTCTCGATTGGCCATGAAAGGAAGCGATAGTTGCGCACACGCACGGTCTTGATAGTCATGTCAAATTCCTTCGTTTTGCAGCGACCAACGCAACATTTTCATGCTCGTTGAGGTTTGCCAACGTATGTATGCATCCAAGCCAGCAGCACTGTCGTTTGCTAAATTCTCCTCTGCATGCCACTTTGTAGACTAGCCATTCCAATTCATAATATCATTTACGAAAAGGCTGCACTCGTTTCCAATTCCTTTTGTTTTTGTCTACTTTGCGTGTGGACGTGTACGTACACGCGTGATGTTGTCGCTCTTCAATCACTTTGCGGAAGCATCAAGTGCCTTTCGTGTTTGTGTGGATCTCGATGGCTTTCGTGCACTCGTGTTGCAAGCGTTGGGCTTTTATTTATTTTATTGACCAGTCAACTGTGTACTTTCTAATCTATTTTCCACATTCAACTCACTTTCCTCTCCTTGACGGGTGACTGAATTTTCTCTTTAGTCACTCAGCACGTCACCATGTTGATGCCCTTCTTTTATAAAATGGATGATTAGCCGTTTTTTTTTTCCAGCATTGCTATTAAGAGTGTACTTTCAACAATTGTACTTAATACAGAGTGCGTAAGGAAGTCATTGAGAACACGTTTAGTTGTACCAGACTTCACAATAAGTCTGTCTTTCTGTCTTACAATAAATAATATTGGAATGTTTATAATGTACTCTACGGTGGTTACATTGTTTTTTTGTTTTTTTTTTTACATTCAATATATCAATGCAAATATGATACTGGTGCTTGTGGAATGGAAGGCAACCTTGCTGGGTTCTTCTTTGTTTTTATAAAGTAACTCGTCTGAGATATTACAAATATTTGCATATATTCAGCCAACCTGAGAAGGGAGGCAGGTGTTGTTTTTTATTGAATTATTCTGTCAGGTTACGGGAACTCTTGGTTACAGCATTCAGTTCTATCATTAAGTAAATTTCAGTTTTTTTTTTTACATGGGATGTATAAATCTCAATGGATAGGTTTCCAATGATGCCATCTTGTGTGTCATGGAAGTCAAAGAACACAGGTGAAGCGTGAAGTTTTTTTTATCCGATTGGTCTAAGGACTGTGGTGACGTCAATGCAAACCTATAAATTGAAATTTCATTTTAGTCATAACTAATTATTTAAACGATCGTTTTCGGGATTTGTTAGGCTTGCAATATTTTCCCGGATAAACATGTCTCGTTTTAATAATTTGACCAATT
This sequence comes from Syngnathoides biaculeatus, assembly GCF_019802595.1. Classification (NCBI taxonomy): domain Eukaryota; kingdom Metazoa; phylum Chordata; class Actinopteri; order Syngnathiformes; family Syngnathidae; genus Syngnathoides; species Syngnathoides biaculeatus. The sequence continues at coordinate 811,198 of NC_084657.1, forward strand.
AAATGACTGACTTTTTGTATTTAGAATTTTAAAAAAAATGTATCCTTTTCCTGTAGTCGCTCATCATTTGGATTTCGGTGTGGATTGTTTATCCGGGTCTATTACCCGGAAGTACAACGTTGTGGATTACGTAACGTCCTCTCGGCCACACAAACGCTCCGCTTGCAAATGGACGCGTCCGCAGGTTTGTTCAACATTTTATTTAGTTAATGAGTTAGATAATTCATGGTGTTCAGTGATATTGCCAAATACGTTTATTGCTCCCGGTTTCGGTTTTTTAGCAGGAAGTCTTTTTTCCCTTTTTCTTCTTCTTCTTCTTCTCCTTCTCCTGCTAGCTGATTGTGTTGCTTGAATTTGAGCCGAGCAGCCTTTGCAATGGACGCCGAAGCCGACGACGCAGGGAGGAAGCGTCGAGTGCACGGCATGTTGAAGCTCTACTACGGGCTCAACGGAGAAGGGAAGGCCGACGATACGCCGCCTTCCCTGGATCCGTGTGACATCAACGGGGCGCACTTTGACCCCGAGGACTACCTAAACAAGGTGAGGGCCTTCCTCCGTTCACTCTCCCGTCATGATGATAAATAAACAAGTCCATTGAAGCCCGGTCCATACACCACTCACGGGGCACGAGCGCATTCATAACATTGTTCGTTCCGTTCTCCATTTCTTGATTCTGCGGCTTTTGATGTTCACGAGCTGCCCTGCAAAGATTAGACAGTCGCGCATTTTCGATTCTTCCTCCTGAAATGTCGACCTAAACTTAAATGTGCCCAAGTTTTTGAGGATACGCCAAGGAAGGTGTTGACGTACCGTCGCATACGAAAGACGTCTGACGTGCGCTTTGTGTCCCAATTCAGCTCCGGAGGGAGTGCTCCCTCGCAGAGCTGATGGACCAGGAGACCTGCATGGTCAAGCAGATCCGTTCTTTGGACAGCGACATGCAGACGTTGGTCTACGAAAACTACAACAAATTCATATCGGCCACAGGTGGGGGGGGGGGGGGGGGGCTTTGACTGTATATGACCGCCGACACCTGGAGTAGAACCCGACCCTCTGGTATTTTCTTTTGGCAGACACCATAAGGAAGATGAAGAATGATTTCAAAAAGATGGAGGACGAAATGGACTGCCTGTCCGCTAACATGGCGGCCATCACCGATTTTAGCGCTCGCATCAGCGGTACCCTCGAAGACCAGCACGCTCAGATCACCAAACTCTCCGGTGAGACGGCGGAACTTTGCGGTCCGCTTGAGCGGGTTGCGCTCCGCTTTACGTGTCCCGTTTCCTTTCCGTCTTCCCTCTTCCCTCTTAGGGGTTCACGCTCTGTTGAGGAAGTTGCAGTTTCTGTTCGAACTGCCCGCCAGGTTGAAGAAGTGCTTGGAGCTGCGGGCGTACGCTCAAGCGGTGACTTCCCACCGGCGCGCTCGCTGCGTGCTGCAACAGTACAGCCACCTGCCCTCCTTCAAGGGCATCCAGGACGACTGCCGCGCCATCGTGGACCAGCTGGCGCAGGAGCTTCGGCGGAAGTTCCGGTCAGTGGACAGAGATGTCATCGGGAACGGCGGAAAAAAACGAGGTAGATGGCGCTCACGTCCGCTTCTGCTCGCAGGGACGGCGGCTCCGGCCCCAAAGACCTCTCGGAGTGCGTCGAGCTGCTGCTGCAGTTGGACGAGCCCGCGGAGGAGCTGTGTGAAAAGTTCCTGAGCCACGCGGGCGCCCGCCTAACGTTGGACCTGCGGAGCCTGGAGGCCGAGATAAGACCCGGCCCGGCGCCCGCCTCCAACTCCGACATCCTGGAGTTCATGGACAGGGGCTGCAACGAATTTGTCAGCAGCCTGTGTCTGGTCATCACGTCTTACCAGGAGCTGTTTGTCAACCGCGCTCAGACGGGCGAGCTGGCGTCCAAAAATATTCCTCAGATGGCGACCGGCAAGCTGCACGCCTTCGTGGACGATCTGGCCGCTCGCTATTTCTCGCTCGTCGAGCGACGGATCGGAGCGGAGAAGGGGGTGGGCGATAACTCCCTCCTGGTCCGCGCCCTGGACCGCTTCCACCGCAGGCTCCAGGCCGTGGCCAAGCTGCTGCCGGACTCCCCGGTGCCCGAGCGAGGCGCCGAGATCGTCATCCGCGCCGCCGCCGAGCGAGTCAGGCAGTACCTGGCCGCTCTCCAGAGCTTCTACGTGGACAGCCTGACCGACGTGAGGCAGGCCCTGGCGACGCCTCGCCTGGCGCCGGGCGTTCCCCGCTCGGGGGGTCCGGCCTCCGGCAGGGACGCCCCGACGGGCCTCCCGGAGCTGCTCTCCTCCCTGTCGGCTTCGCTTCTCAATCAGATCAAGTCGGTGTTGGCGTCTGTGCATCTGTTCACGGCCAAGGACATCACCTTCTCCAATAAGCCCTACTTTAAGGTGACGTTTTTGGCTTCTGGGTTTTGCTGCTGTTTATTTTACTACGCGCTCAGTGGTGGCTTCTTTTGTCTTCTCGTAGGGCGAATTCTGCTGCCAGGGCGTCCGCGAGAGTCTGGTCGTGAGTTTCATAAAGTTTGTGTGTCAGTCCTCTCGGCAGTTTTGCGAGAGCGCGGGAGACAAGGGGGGGTCCACCCCGCCGGCCCTCCTGTTGCTCCTTTCTCGACTCTGCTTGGATTACGAAACCTCCACAATCTCTTACATCCTCACACTTACCGACGAGCAGTTCCTGGCACAGGTTAAGAGCTGACCGTCTGCTACTTTTATGCCGTCGGGCGGCTTGTTTGCTGCAATTGTCTCGTCCTTTTTTTTTTTTTTTTTTTCTTTCGGTACATCATCAGCACCACAGTCCGGTGACGGCGGTCACCGCTCTTTGCGCGGATGCCCGGGAGGCGGCGCAGAAGCTTCTCAACCATTACGTCAAGGTTGATAAAATGGCCGAAACCTTCGTTTGATTCGCGCTCGCTCGGACTCTCGGCTCAGTTCTTCCCGTACGCCTTTGTCTTTGCATTTGCAGGTTCAAGGTCTGATTATTTCCCAGATGCTTCGAAAGAGCGTGGAAACGCGAGACTGGGTCAACACTATCGAGCCTCGCAACGTGCGCGCGGTGATGAAGAGAGTCGTGGAGGACGCCACCTCCATCGACGTGCAGGTGACGTCTTCGGCCTTGGAGCGTTTTTCTCGAGAGCAGACGGCCTCCATTCTTTGACGCGGCCGCAGGTGGGTCTCCTGTACGAGGAAGGCGTGCGGAAGGCGCACAGCAGCGATTCCAGCAAGAGGACCTTCTCCGTCTACAGCAGCTCAAGGCAGCAAAGTCGTTACGCCGCGAGCTACACGCCGAGGTACGCCGCTTTTCGTGTCCCGGTTTTTCCACCGGGGGGAGCTCTTGAACACCAACAGTGAGAAGGGGGAGACCTTATCATGCTTGACAGAAGTGTAGAACTCGCATCGCTTCAATATCTCCTTTGTTTCAGTTAGCTAGGTGTGCGACGACGCCACCGAATGCCAGGAAGCGAATTTTACCGTCATTGTTTTTTTTTTTTTTTTTTTGCAGTGCCCCCATGGACACCAACCTGCTGAGCAACATCCACAAGCTGTTTTCCGAGCGCATCGACATCTTCAGCTCAGTGGACTTCAACAAGGTCCGTACGCGGAGTGGACGCGCGTCCTCGCAAAATGGGCTCCTGACGACGTTTCGCGGCCTCTTTCAGGTTTCCGTGATGACGGGAATCATCAAAATCAGCTTGAAGACGTTCCTGGAGTGCGTCCGGCTGCGCACTTTCGGCCGCTACGGGCTGCAGCAGATCCAAGTCGACTGCCACTACCTGCAGATGTACTTGTGGCGCTTCGTGTCCGACGAGAACCTGGTCCATTTCCTGCTGGATGAGATTGTGGGAAGCTCCGCCCACCGCTGCCTGGACCCCGCCCCGATGGAGCAAAGCGTGATTGAAGTTATCTGCGAACGAGGTTGAAGGTCAAAGTGCAGCGGCGGCGCCCGCTGGACATCATTACGTGTACGTTGTAGCGCGGAGCTGTACATAAAGCATTGGTGGCGTATTAATACCGTCAGACTGGCCTTATTGACAAATCTCCCGGACGCTAAAATAGTAATCAAATACTAAGTAAGTAAGATGCTACAGAACTTGGAATACTTGAAGGGACTTTCTCGTGGATGCTGTCTGTAATGAGGAACTGAGCATTTTTGTCCTGCTGGCATTTATTAATCTGAATTAAAAAAAAAAAAAAAAAGATGGACTTGATCAAAGCAGACCCATGTGTTGTGCCGTGTGCGTTTTTTTTTTTTTTTTTTTTTTTTTTTAGTACACGTTAGAGTCTTGATTGCAGCATTAATTGAATATATCACTGAATAATAGTATCTACTGTGCTCTTTCGGGGTGCACCGTCCACGTTTTCTACTTCTGACCTCAATTTTTGTGTCCGGTGCTGTTTGACACTGGGTCGGGAAAAGTAATCTTCACGAAAATATGTAAATGAAATGTGTATATTGCGTCCATTGTCCAAAGACGTTTGTTGTCTGTACTTGAGCATTTGAACTGTGAGGGAAAACAGATGAAAAAAAAAAAAAAAACCACATTCGATGGTGCTGTGCACTTATTACTAAATTGCTCGCCCCCTCATCTTTTTTTTTTCTCCATGTGAACAAACAGCAAAATATGTAATCATTCATCGGTGTTTCACAAACGTCCGCCATTTGTTTCTGCATGTTGTGCGGCCACTGGTGACGCCACCTAAGCTGACCGACCTGATTGGGCGAAGCCTCCCGTCCCCGCCCTCTTCAGATTCCTGTTGGGACATGCGATTGGCTGGACTGCCGGTGGCGTCGGCTAAGGGGGCGTGTCCCCGCGGCGGCTCGACTGCGGCAATTTCCGTTGGCCAAAATTTGGGGCGACTTCTCCTCACCAGTAAGTTCAACAAATTGTTGGCATATTTTTTCATCGTTGTGTTGTTAACGTCATTATTCCATATAGCAGTTCAAAGCAGTAGAACAGTTAATAAGCAGCATTAATTTTGCCCCACGTATTTTTTTTTCAGGATTGAATGAAGCAACTTAGTGATGTTGTTTGCATGTGACGATAACAAAATGAAACCGAACAATTATTGTTTTCCCGCTGAAATAGAAATATTTTGGAAAAAAATATTCAATGGCTTTGGAAAGTGTCGGCCTAATGACCTCAATTCAGAACTGTATTATTATTATTATTATTATTATTATTATTGGAATGGCAGATTTGGTTGTTGTTTTTTTTTATTTTTTTGTTCCTCAGATTTTGCGTACCGGTGCCCATTTACGTGTGTTTGCATTTACATGTCTATCTATGTGTAAATCTCTTTCATCTTTGCTGCATTCATGCACAGCCCTGATTGTACATGATCAACGTAGAGCACTGGAGTCGATGTTCTTTGGCTGAAAAAAGGATTTGATAGCCTCGCGTCTTCTCATTTCAGATGTGCTAATGTTTTGACAGCAGACTAATAATGAGGTCAAAGTGTCAAGCGGCGTCGGGCAAATCCGTCCACGGCGCAGAGAAGGAGTTTGGGGGAACCCTGGGTGAGTCGGAACCATTTGCCGGGGAGGGAAGTCCAACCCCGACGCAACCTGGTGGACTGTCCCGTGTTTGACAGGATTTGCGTCGTCGTCGCAGTGGCTCACTTGTCGAAAAGCTTTCCCGTGACCCCCCCCCTCCCCCCCCAGGCGCCGTTTGCATCACCACCTTTCTCCCGCTGACGCTGCTTTCCCTGGTTTGCGGGAGTCGATCTCCCGACGGAGCTCTGCTCCGCTGGCCGCCGCCGTTGCCCTCGCCGGAGCAGCTGTGGGACCCTCGGGCCCCCCCCCTCCTGCTGAGCTGGATCGCTTTGCACGCCTTCCTTTACTCGCTGCCGTTGGGCAAGGTACGGGCGCTGTTCCTAATGTTGCTCTTGTGGTTGTTGTTGTCATTTGTTCCCAATAACGTTCGGGCAGGTCTGCGAGGGAATTCGACTGAGAGACGGAACGCGCCTCAAGTACCCCGTAAACGGTATGCCTCGGATCGGTCGGGACGAGTGAAGTGGCAAAAGGCCACGGGACGCGGCAGACTCGTGCTCTGGTTTCCAGTACATTGGACCCAGGTGATGCGTGGCCCTCGCCCCTTTCCAGGCTTCCACAGCCTGTGCATCAGCGGCGCTCTGCTGGTGCTGCTCCTGACGCTGGACGTTCCTGTGGCGTTCCTGTTCAAGCTGACGTTGCCGCTGGCCACCTGCGCGACGGGAGTCTCCTTCGCGCTCTCCGCCTACCTGTACGTTCGCTCCTTTTGGGCCCCCCCTCACGCGCTTGCTTTGGGGGGCAACACGGGTGAGAACGCCGCCGTCAGTATCGAGATGTGCCCGATTGTGAACTTCTCATTCAAGCTAACGGGAAATTCTGGATTTCATTGCTAAGGTGCCAATGACAACATGTTGTAAAAGTCGGATCCCAAATTCTGCCTTTACGTACACCAAATGGCACCGGGGGAAGTATTCTGATTATGATGAATATCATCATCTTATTATTATTATTGTAGTTTTAGGCCTTTTTTTATTGAGCTGCCCCTGCAAGATGTTTACATTTTCTGATATCGTTCAACACAAAGGAGTATTTTTCTAATCATGCAGGACTTGTATTATTTCTCTTAACATCTTGATTGTTATGCATTTGACTTTTTTTTTTTTTTTTTTTCCTCTGGGTTAGGAAATGTTCTGTACGACTTCTTCATTGGACGGGAGCTGAACCCCCGCATCGGTCATTTTGACCTGAAATACTTCTGTGAGCTCCGACCGGGTCTGATTGGCTGGGTGAGTGGAACTCAAGAACAAGTTGACGTTTTTTCTGGTCCGCAAAATCATTTTGGACGTGACGAATTTCAAAAGTTGTTTTCTTGTCAGATCGACGTCATATTTGCGTCATTGTCCTCTGACGCTTTTTTCGGAATACTGCCAGCAGGTGGCGATGTTGTTCAACACGTGAAACCACAAAGATGATTGCAGTCCTTTCTTTTTTTTTTCTCTCCCTTTCGACTGACTGAATCGTAATTGTATTCTCTCCCCTCCCCGCATTTGTCCATGAATTTCATCCAAAACATTCGATCTGAAGACCCCGAAAAGCAAAAATCCAGCTTTTATTGACGTGACGTCAATATATTGAATTTCTGGTGCTCAGAGGCAAACCAGGAAAGCCTTTCAAGCGAGCCGCGTAGGCGAGGACACAAAAACCTCCCACCAACTTTGTGTGGGAGCTTCGGCCTGACAGCAATTTTTCAGTCCTTTGGAATTGGAAAAAGCTTTTTGCCGAAGTCTTCTCAGCGCGCGCAAGCGTGACACACGACAGATGGAACATCAATATATGATGTGATTTGGTGCCCCCCCCACCCGCCACCCCCACCCCGAACACGCTCAGTTCACTCGGGATGACGGGGTTGATTTTCACTCCGGCCTCCGAAACCGCCGACCGCCGCGCGAGGTCATTCCGCCGTTGATCTTTGCGGAGCGCTCGGAACCACAATCAGGACGACTGCGTTCGAAAGCACGCACTTTTTGTGTTGGTGCGTTCGTCTGGGGGGAGTCGAAGCGCACATTTGACGCCCCGAACGCTACTTCCAACATGAATATTGAAATCGTATACGTGAGAGTCTGCCTGCACGTAGTGGAACAAAAACAACCGCGTGACCCGACAAGAAATGCAGCAAGTTTTGAAACACTGTCAGTTGGACCCAACTCCCCCCCCCCCCCCAACGCCGTGTCTTTCAGGTGGTGCTCAACTTTGGCGTGCTGATGCAAGAAGTGGAACTTCGGGGCTCCGCCTCCCTCGCCATGATCCTGGTCAACAGTTTTCAGTTGCTGTACGTGGCCGACGCTCTCTGGAACGAGGTCCGGATGCAAAGTGGCAAAGTACTCCAGAATACTCGCGCTCGGTCGGGCTGACCCGCTCGTGCCCCCCCCTTTCCAACAGGAGGCGGTCTTGACCACGATGGACATCGCGCACGACGGTTTCGGCTTCATGCTGGTCTTCGGCGACCTGAGCTGGGTCCCCTTCGCGTACGGGCTGCAGGCGGCCTTTCTGGTGGAGCATCCTCAAGATCTGAGCCCGCCGGCGGTCGCTGCCATCGTAGCTTTAAAGGGTGAGCGCGTTTCCGGTCTGACTTTCACAATACGTACGCTGCTCCATTCTTAAAGTACGACTTATCCGTCCGTCGCAGGTATCGGATATTATATCTTCCGAAAATCCAACTCGCAGAAGAATCAGTTCCGGAGGAACCCGGCCCACCCAAGCGTCGCAAGTCAGTGCCCGTCGATTGAATCTTCTCCGTGACTCGGCGCCGCTCTCATCTGCGTCGTCCTCCGCTGGTCTCAGGGCTGGAGACCATCGCCACGGCGACGGGGAAGCGCTTGCTGGTGTCCGGTTGGTGGGGTCTCGTTCGCCATCCCAATTACTTGGGGGATCTCCTCATGGCCTTGGCTTGGTCTCTGCCGTGCGGTAAGAACGTAGTAACCCCCCCAACCGTACACGTGTCCAGGTCGTTCCCGTTCCTGACACATTTGAGGAATTCATCTAAAGTATCACGAAGAGAATTGGAATCACCTCCATTGATAGCGACGAGGGGTGTGGATGGCTTTGGGGTACTTTGCAACCCACGTGCGTTCTCTTCCTTCCTTCCTTCCTTCCTTCCTTCCTTCCTTCCTTCCTTCCTTCCTTTGTTGCCAGACGCAAGGGAAGGTCCCCCGTTAAAATGGAGGCTGTCAGTTCTTTGTTAGCGCTGACACAAAATACACGCTGTGACTCATTGTTTGGCTGCTTTTGTAACAGAGAAG